>NC_134471.1:38466677-38689795 GCF_964194025.1 Convolutriloba macropyga | reverse complement strand
TCAGCCCCGGGTATCAGGGGCATAGGACTTAAGGAAAAGGTACCACGCCCATAAATGCAAAATCTATAATATTGGTAAATTTGAAAATTGGTAACTTAAAAAGGACGTTGCAAAAATCAGCGAACAAGTTGGACCTGATCCTTAAAGAAATCTAGAAAACTTCAATGTTTTTAGCTAAAAATGAGCACGTTTACCCAGAAGAAAATCGCAATTTTTGGGGACAGCCACGTGCAACGGCTGCAATTGCCGGAAAATGTTTCTGTGCTTGGCAAAGGTGGTGAGAAAGCCCGCAATTGGCAGAGCTATACAACTGAGTTACGAGGCTACGATATTATGGTCATCATGATTGGCGGGAATGATATCTGTCCGAGGGACATCTTCACCCCTGCTGAAATGACTCTGAGAGATTTAACTCTTGAAATCAGAGAGTTATACAATTATTGCCAACAGCATAATTCTGTTGTGTTAACAGCAGACATAGTTCCGCGGCTAAATAATCCGGATGGAATACGAAAAATGAACAACAGGCTGTTAAACAAATTCAAGAAAAACCACATTGAATTTGCCGAAGTTGTAGGGAACAATTTTAGTGATGGGGTCCACCTGAGCTCATATGAGTTTTTGAGCGAGTATCTAATGAAGAAGATAAAGCTTCTCACCGAGAGTTGAATTAATCTTTTGTTCGCTTGAAATTTGATTACTGATCGGCTCGTTGTGGTCGATTAACTTTGCTGCGTGCTTTTGTTTTTGCACATTGAAGTTTGAATTTAGTATTGTAAATTATGAAATTTTGCTAATTTGAGCTACAGAAAGCATTTTTTGACGCATTTGTTATTCCATTATCGTCCTATTTATATTCAAAGTAATTAGAAAACTTTCACCGTGAACATAGTTTCTGATTGAGCTTTTGCATTTTCCTCATTTGAGTATTCCGATTGTGTGGCTTAAACAATAAATATGTAAATATGATTTGAACAGCCGATTGTGTGGCTGGTTGAAAAATTGATAGCGTGGTTTAAACAATAGGTAATTAAATAGTTTGAACAGCCGATTGTGTGGCTGACTGAAAAGCCGATTGTGTGTTTTAAACAATAAGTAAAATAGCATTCAAACAGCCGATTGTGTGGCTGACTAAAAAGCCGATTGTGTGTCTTAAACAATAAGTAAAATAGCATTTGAACAGCCAATTGTGTGGCTGACTGAAAAGCCGATTGTGTGGCTTGAACAGTAAGTAGATAAATAGCATTTGAACAGCCGATTGAGTGGCTGGTTGAAAAACCGATAGCGTGGTTTAAACAATAGGTAATTAATTAGTTTGAACAGCCGATTGTGTGGCTGACTGAAAAGCGGACTCTGTGGTTTTAGGGATTCATGCAATGTTTTTTTATGTTTCTAATTTTCATATGGAAATTTGCGAATATTTCAAATAAATTGCGATTATTTAATTTTTGAAAATGGGTCTTTTTCATGGGGCCAAGGACTTGTCCAAATCAAACCAATGTCGGAATGGAGTATCCCATGTGTACTTAGATTGTAAAACAAGAAGTTTTGCTATAGCTTTTCAAGGAAAAAAGTTAGATTTTCATACGGAAATTTGCGCATTTAGCGATTAGCGAATTTTAACTATAGTTATTTTTGATTGGGTCAAAATATTATTCCAATACCGAACGAAACTGGGTATGGAGTATACCATGGGTACCTAGAGTGTAATACAGAAAGAATTTTTGCTATAGCTTGCTTAGGAAAAAGGTTAGTATTTCATACGGAAGTTTGCGAATTTGGTGAATAAAGAATTTTAAAAATAGTTCTTTTTCATCGGGTCAAGGAGTTGTTCAAATCAATCCAAACTCGGTATGGAGTATCACCAATGTAATGAGAGTGTAAAACAAATCAATTTTTGTTATAGCTTGCCTAGGAAAAAAAGTTAGTATTTCATACGGAAATTTGCGAATATTTCAAATAAATTGCGATTATTGAATTTTAAAAATAGGTCTTTTTCATGGGGTCAAGGACTTGTTCAAATCGAACCAAAGTCTGTTTGGAGTATCCCATGTGTACCTAGAGTGTAATACAAAAAGAATTTTTGCTATAGCTTGCTTAGGAAAAAGGTTAGTATTTCATACGGAAGTTTACGAATTTGGCGAATAAAGATTTTTAAAAATAGTTATTTTTTTCATCGGGTCAAGGAGTTGTTCAAATCATTCCAAACTCGGTATGGAGAATGATCAATGTAATGAGAGTGTGAAACGAAAAGACTGTTTACTATAGCTTGGCTAGGAAAAAAGTTAGTATTTCATACAGAAATTTGCTAGTATTTCAAATAAATTTAGATTATTGAATTTTAAAAATAGGTCTTTTTCATCGGGTCAAGGGCTTGTCCAAATCAAAACAAATTCTGTATGGAGTATCGCATGTGTACCTAGAGTGTACAACAAAAAGATTTTTTGCTATAGTCAGTCTAGGAAAAAGGTTAGGTTTTCATGCGGAAATTTGCGAATTTCGCAAATAACAATTTTTGAAAATAGGTCTTTTTGATCGGTTCAAGAAGTTATTCAAATCGAACCAAACTAGATATGGAATATACCATGGGTAACTAGAGTGTAAAACAAAAAAAATGCTATAGCTTGCCAAGGAAAAAAAGTTAGTTCTTCATACGGAAATTTGCGAATTTCGCGATTAGCGAATTTTAACTATAGTTATTTTTGATTGGGTCAAGAAGTTGACCAAACTGAATCAAAGTCGGTATGGAGTATCACCTGTGTAGGTAGAGTTTAGGAGACAAAGAATTTTTTTGCTATTGCATGTCTAGGAAAAAAGTTAGTTTTTCATAGGGAAATTTGCGAATTTCGCGATTAGCGAATTTTAAATATAGTTATTTTTGATTGGGTCAGGAAATTGTCCAAATTGCACCAAACATGGTATGGACTATCCCCTTTGTAAGTAGAATGTAGAAGAAAAAGAATTGTTGCTATTGCATGTCTAGGAAAAAAGTTAGTTTTGTCATACGGAAATATCGACTTATTCGCTTATTCTATTTTCAAAAATATAGAAATTTTAAGGGATCAAGGAGTTGTTCAAAATGAACCAAACTGATATCCGAGACTACCAGTACTATTTAGGGTGTAATGTAAAAAAGAATGGTTCGCCTTACTTTCCGAGAAAAAAGTTCGTATTTCAATCGGAAATATCGATTTATTCGCTTATTATTCGCTTATTCTATTTTCAAAAATATAAAAATTTTATCGGGTCAAGATTTTGTCCAAATTGAACCAAAAGTGGTATGGCGTATCCTCTGTGTAGGTGGAGAATATAATGCCAAGAATTTTTGCTATAGCTTTTCTAGGAAAAAAGTTTGTATTTCATACGGAAATTTGCGAAATTCGCGATTAGCGAATTTTAATTATAGTTATTTTTGATTGGGTCAAGAAGTTGTCCAAATTGAATCAAAGTCGGTATGGAGTATCACCTGTGTAGGTAGAGTTTAGAAGACAAGGAATTCTTGCTATTGCATATCTAGGCAAAAAGTTAGTTCTTCATACGGAAATTTGCGAATTTCGCGATTAGCGAATTTTAACTATAGTTATTTTTGATTGGGTCAGGAAATTGTCCAAATTGCACCAAACATGGTATGGACTATCTCCTTTGTAAGTAGAATGTAGAAGAAAAAGAATTGTTGCTATTGCATGTCTAGGAAAAAAGTTAGTTTTGTCATACGGAAATATCGACTTATTCGCTTATTCTATTTTCAAAAATATAGAAATTTTAAGGGATCAAGGAGTTGTTCAAAATGAACCAAACTGATATCCGAGACTACCAGTACTATTTAGGGTGTAATGTAAAAAAGAATGGTTCGCCTTACTTTCCGAGAAAAAAGTTCGTATTTCAATCGGAAATATCGATTTATTCGCTTATTATTCGCTTATTCTATTTTCAAAAATATAAAAATTTTATCGGGTCAAGATTTTGTCCAAATTGAACCAAAAGTGGTATGGCGTATCCTCTGTGTAGGTGGAGAATATAATGCCAAGAATTTTTGCTATAGCTTTTCTAGGAAAAAAGTTTGTATTTCATACGGAAATTTGCGAAATTCGCGATTAGCGAATTTTAATTATAGTTATTTTTGATTGGGTCAAGAAGTTGTCCAAATTGAATCAAAGTCGGTATGGAGTATCACCTGTGTAGGTAGAGTTTAGAAGACAAGGAATTCTTGCTATTGCATATCTAGGCAAAAAGTTAGTTCTTCATACGGAAATTTGCGAATTTCGCGATTAGCGAATTTTAACTATAGTTATTTTTGATTGGGTCAGGAAATTGTCCAAATTGCACCAAACATGGTATGGACTATCTCCTTTGTAAGTAGAATGTAGAAGAAAAAGAATTGTTGCTATTGCATGTCTAGGAAAAAAGTTAGTTTTGTCATACGGAAATATCGACTTATTCGCTTATTCTATTTTCAAAAATATAGAAATTTTAAGGGATCAAGGAGTTGTTCAAAATGAACCAAACTGATATCCGAGACTACCAGTACTATTTAGGGTGTAATGTAAAAAAGAATGGTTCGCCTTACTTTCCGAGAAAAAAGTTCGTATTTCAATCGGAAATATCGATTTATTCGCTTATTATTCGCTTATTCTATTTTCAAAAATATAAAAATTTTATCGGGTCAAGATTTTGTCCAAATTGAACCAAAAGTGGTATGGCGTATCCTCTGTGTAGGTGGAGAATATAATGCCAAGAATTTTTGCTACAGCTTTTCTAGGAAAAAAGTTTGTATTTCATACGGAAATTTGCGAAATTCGCGATTAGCGAATTTTAACTATAGTTATTTTTGATTGGGTCAAGAAGTTGTCCAAATTGAATCAAAGTCGGTATGGAGTATCACCTGTGTAGGTAGAGTTTAGAAGACAAGGAATTCTTGCTATTGCATATCTAGGCAAAAAGTTAGTTCTTCATACGGAAATTTGCGAATTTCGCGATTAGCGAATTTTAACTATAGTTATTTTTGATTGGGTCAAGAAGTTGTCCAAATTGAATCAAAGTCGGTATGGAGTATCACCTGTGTAGGTAGAGTTTAGGAGACAAAGAATTTTTTTGCTATTTCATGTCTAGGAAAAAAGTTAGTTCTTCATACGGAAATTTGCGAATTTCGCGATTAGCGAATTTTAAATATAGTTATTTTTGATTGGGTCAAGAAATTGTCCAAATTGCACCAAACATGGTATGGACTATCCCCTTTGTAAGTAGAGTGTAGAAGAAAAAGAATTGTTGCTGTTGCAAATTTTATAAAGTTGTCTGTTTTGGAGAGAGCTTTTTGAGCCTAGTTTTTTTCTAGTGCTCTGCTCAATTCTCCTATAGTTGTTTGTTTGTAACTCCGCCGTAGCCGGTCCCCAGCCCGGTTGAGAAAAGGAGGAGGGGAACACACCCAAAACATACTGGACAATCTCAAAAAGTTGTTCGTTGGTTCAACTTGAGAAAATTTCCGACAATGTTATTGCCATTTTATACATACTTTTGCTCGTTAATGATAAGAATTTAGCTCGTTAATGATCAGAATTTAGCTCGTTAATGATTAGCCTTTAGCTCGTTGATGATCAGAATTTAGCTCGTTAATGATCAGATTTTAGCTCGTTAATGGTCAGACTTTAGCTCGTTAATGATCAGAATTTAGCTCGTTAATGGTCAGACTTTAGCTCGTTAATGATCAGAATTTAGCTCGTTAATGGTCAGACTTTAGCTCGTTAATGATCAGAATTTAGGCAGACTTCTACTAGGAAGCTCGTTCATGTAGGCAGACTTTATTATGACGCTCGTCCATGTAATCAAAAACGCACTTTACCCCCCTGTGCGTTTTTAATTGTCTGATCATTAACGCACACCTCGACCTGGGTCCATAGCTCTGGCGAAAAAACAGTATCATGCACAATTTTCGTTCGACTTTCTTTTTCTCAAATGTTAATTTCGATTAAGATGTTAATTTTCTCAAATGTTAATTTCTCAAATGTTAATTTAATTAAGATGAAATTTTTTGCTCAAAAAATATAATTTATTGTTCTCCGAGTAAAGTAGTGTTAGTCTGCACAAAGTGCAATGAGCAAGGCTAAAAAAAACCCAGAGAAACGTACATTGCCGAACCTCATAATTTCATAATTAATGACGGGTGGAAAATTTTTTGCAGCGCAAGTCTGTTTTTTGATTATGAAAAAAGATTATCATGTTTATTATTGCTTGTAGACATACGGAAGCAGCGTTACAGTCGAATTTGAGTCTTTTCTCGCAGGCATAATTCATGGCCAACTGCCAACTGGAGTCAAGCGTGGTATTTTTGTGATAGATTAGAGGTATAAAAGATAAGGTCGAGAACTTGGTCCGTAACTTGAAATCAGTTATCCCGTTTTCAGAGCTGCACGAGAACAAACTAAAGAATAGTGAGGATCACTCTGCAGCTGTGAACAAGTTTGGCAGTAGGAGAAGGCGGGAGATTGCAGCAGAGTTGGACCAGTTGAATGACAAAATAGGACAAGTCTATCAGCAGCTATTTCCCCGAGAGTTTAGTCACATCATTTGGTACTTTATTAATTTGAAGAAACGCTGATTAATGAGTTTAAGTTGAATAATTAATCTCATTCAAAATTTGCAACAATTACTGCTGGTATTTGCTGGCCTTTTTGCCAAAACAAAACCCATCATCAGTCGAGCGTTTACACCTAGATTTTGCGCAGTCAAAAAGTATATCTTTGCGCTCTTTTTGTGTTGAAGAATTTTCCTGTTATAAGCAATTGTGCTTTCAAATGTAATATTTGAGAAATCCGGCTTTATCTCCAGAACTATATAAATATTATATACCTTTCGACTCATTTCAAAGAAAATATCTATATAGAGCACAAACAGTTGCTCTGAAAGTAAAAAAAATGAATTTTTCCATATTTCTCGCAGCGGAGAATCTTCACCTAAAGCGGCACTGCTGAAACGTGCTAAAATGTTTAAGATGTGGTGACATCTATAAATTGATACAAATTTTACCAGGACTGTGTAAATTTTTGTCACATGTTTGTACTTACATGTTTAAAGAATCTCTGGTACCTTAAAGCTACGTACAGCATGATTTCATCTCTGACGGCATGATTTGCTCTAAAGCTGAATAAAAGGCATGAAATTCAGAATAATTGAGAGTGATTTCATTCTCGTTTTCTCCGCTTAAAAAGAAAGGAAAAACGATTTGTTATTGCATTGCTTGTGAAGATATTTTGCTCGGAGTTGTCCAGTTTTCAACTAAAAAAAGGATTGAAACGTGACATAAAACCTAACAGTTGCAAGGTCAAAATGGAGGAAGACAACCAAAATTGTTAACAAAAAATTGCTAACAATAGCAAAAAATGAACAACATTTTAATCGACTCGAAAAATTCACTGGAACCCATCAGAGCGGCTCAAAGCATTTTTTGATGTTGCAATACAATTTCAAGAAATGCAGTAAGATTGATTCTCATAAAATATGGAGTCGTCTCAAAAGATGCTTCAGGAAATGGTTGAAAACCAAAAGCAAGCGTTTTCGACAAAAAGGGCCTACCAATATGCCCAAGAAACCTTTCTCCTATTAGCAGAATGCTGTTTAATTGCTCTTGAATGAAGTTCATAGCAATTATTGTAAAGGTGGTCTTTTTTATGCAAATTTTTCGCTTAACAATTTTGCGTTTTTCTTCTAGAAAATTCTTTGACTTCTGAAGTGACCTTTTAACGCTTTCGTTCTTCATATTTGAGTGATCTCTATTACTCCGAAGTGAAGCTAATATAAAATTGGTTGCAGAATAGGAGAGTTAAGTGATCGGTAGCGCAGTGGTTAGTGCTTGTGGCTGTGGATCGGGAGGGCAGTGGTTCGAATCCCAGGGGGCAGGAATTTTGTACCCATAAAGAAAAATTGATCTAGGCTACAGCCCCTGAACTAAATATTGCCTCGCCTGTCGTTCAAGAGCAATTCTTCCGACATTTGTCGGTTTATGTTTGGTACGCTACGTTGTTTCGGTGTCCCGTTTTTTACCCCTATTCTTTTAACCCCTATATTTAAACTCCAATTTGTAAACCCCCATAACATTTAACCCCTCAATAACTTAACCCCATAGTGTTTCACCCCGATTTTAAGCTTTCTATAATAGAGGGTAAATAGTTCCCGATCAATTCTATTTATTCTAATTTATAGGAAATAAAATCGGGGTCAGATAAATGTAATAAGATGCTCTTTCCAACCTCAGTCATCACCCCGATTATAATCTGTAAATTCAGGGCTCAAAATTGTCATGGAAAAAACGCCAACAACACAGTAGTTAAAAGCAAAAAATAGCAACTAGCAAATTAGTTATCTCATGTAGTCTTTAAGGGAAAAATTAATAGCAACTGAAAGCTGGATGGAACTCCAGAACATTTCATGTTTCAATACATTTTGAAATCAGCTTAATAACTGCCAATTTTCTTTTACCATGACTTCCAAAAACAAAAAAAATATTGGTTGCCGAAGGCCCTGAGTTTTAAGTTAAAAGATTAAAAAAGTTTACCCTTGCCTGGAATAGCTCGAAAAATCAAAACTTTAAGCACCTGCAATTACACAAGATGGCAAATTTCGTTGCGTAAATAGAGAGCAAAATCAAAATGCTTCTATTGGAAAGCCGGCCACAAGAAAATTTATAAAAAAAAACAATACCCTAATTAAAATTAGGGTATTTTAATTACCGCTTCCGATATTTTACCACTAACCGACGTTCTCTGGTCACAGTATTCGTTACCGTCGAAACCCAATTTAATAAAAAAAAATCTCAGCGTTCAACTAGGAATATGCAAACAGTGTCAATTCATGAACCTGCGGACTGGCATTTCTATACACTCGATATGTTTAAAGCGTTTTTTGGGGTAAGCCAACGCAAAAGATGACCACGAGCGTATTTTACTTGTATATGATTCCCTAAAACATTAATTAGATAGTTTTGTTATTGAAAAAATAGACAGCTTATATTTTCAAGGTTTGCTTATATTTTCGACCAAATATAACAGCTGTCCACATTTGATCCGTCTTGAATCGAATAAACGCACCCATAGATAGATTTTCAAAAGCAACTCAACCTAATATGGAAACTATTGGCTAATTTGCAGAAAAAAGCGCTGCTGTGCAAATTTAAACTTTCTGAATGCTTCATCTGGACAAAAAAACTCAAAGAAGAAAACGTTTTTCAACCCATAAAGTTGAGGCGTTTTTCCAGGAATGAAACTTATACTCAGTTTTTAGGGCTAATGCTATTTTGTCTTATTTATGTATTGGAAATACTTTTGTGTTAAAAAATTGTTTTGATGATGATTTAAATTTGAAATCCATGTCAATGCGTTTGAGTTGGCGCAATCCTTGCCGAGTTTTTATGGAGGTTACATCGAAGCCTCATATTCTGACTCATGAGGATATTTGATCCCAAGCGTAAACCCTGTGATAGGACTCATAACCGGGAACACGTTTTTGCGACATATAGATATGAAAAATGTTCAGCATAGCTACTATTAAAAATATCAATCTAGATTTCATTAAAAATTTTGTTATATTCAAGGTTAATTTTTGTTCTGATTTGCTCTTTTTTGCCTACTCAGAAAACAGGTTCATTGAATTTAGACTACACTGTTCTTGCGTCCTCCAGACTACGACCGTTTTTGAAATTTCTTGATTGAATTTAAAATGCAACATAATAGAGGTCAGACTTATCAAGTGTTCTTTTTCGATCAAAGGCATTGCGCTAAAAAGCTGTCTCTCCATTATTCTTCAATTTTAAACGAATTCAAGCTCTTCAATGCCGCACTCTTGAAGGTCAATATTTTGGTGTTGTTTAAGTCCTTTGAGCTTTAGCTTTTCTAATTGTTCTTTTGGATGCCGAAATAGATTTAAAAAAATTTCGGTGCTAAACCGATTTCTGGGTGAAAAATTTCCGGGGTTAAATGACTGAGGGGTGATTATATACGGCTTAAATTTATAAGGGTTTAAATAAGCCGGGTTGAAAAGAAGTAAAACAGTTATTTTTTTGTGTTATTCGACGGAATAGTATTTTTTTGAACAAAACGCACCAAAAACTGTTTTGGAGAAGGGAACGCAACTCTTTTCGTGTACAACACAAACAATCTTATATATAAACCTTAATAATTTTTGGGCGTTTTAGAAGCAGCGATTCCAAAACCCAACAGTTTTTTGGAACATTTAGAAGAAATCGGAGAAAACTTGGAAACTTCGGTGCAGATGTGCGAGAGGTGCGTGAGAACTGTACAAAACGTCAACTAGACGTAAAAATAGCAAAAGGCTAAATTGCGAGTTGCTGATTTAAACACACAATACTATATGATTTGTTGTTTCTTACGTTTCAAAAACTCTTCTCGTGTATGTATAGCTTTTTGTTACTAGGGTGCGTGCATGTCAATATAACTTTTGGGAGTTACTCTATGTTTCTTTACTGTGTATTTGTGAGCACGGATACATCCCCATATAGAGAGTTCAATTCGTTTTGGACATGTCGATTTGTGGTGGCACCAAAGCCTTGTAATTGTAAAACAGGGTCGTGATTAATGGTTTTGAATAGGTAGCGCTCAGGGAGCAGGCAAACAGTATGGAGACGCCGTTGGAGGTTTCAATGGAGAAACTGAAGCAGATAGAGGGATTCCTGTTTGACCTCATGGATGAAGTGGATCAGGCAGAATCACCTGTTAGTGTCTAAGAACTGGTACGTTTTTAGAGGTTTAGTATGCCCTGTTCTGGCTCTCCAGTGGCAAGTTCGTTCTTCCCTTTAAGAAACCCACGATCACGCTGTTATTTGGGTCAAATGTAAGTGATATTGAACTAACACGCGAGGGGGTTAGTTAGATCTTATGATTTTGGAACGGTTTATTAATTGCTCTCGAACGAAGTTTGATGCAACTGTTGCAAACCTGTTGGTCTTCGAACCCCTAGCAGCTCCGAGTTTTTGCGCGCCCCTAAATTAAATTGCCCCCGCCAATCACCAATCACGTGTGGCCATTATAACGGTATTTGTGAAAAAGATTATGTTCAAGGAGTTGATTTGCAATCAGGGTGGTGACTTTTTTAAAATCTGTTCACACATTTCGATGGTCAAAACTGAAGTGTTTATTTACGCCGAGCTGAAGCTGTAGAGGGAGCAAGAAAAGGAGTACTTTAGAGTCTCGAGCTTTTCGCATTTTTTTCAACTCGAAAAGTAATCAAAGTTTACTTTCAGAGATTATTTGATCTCGAACGAAGTGAATCCATTCTTGCAAACGTGATGGTTTTTTATGCAAATTTATTGCCTGAGCATTTTTACATATCGAGTGATTTTTAAGCGCCAGACGTATTGGTTTTGCGTATGATCTAAATTTCCCTCATTCGCAGCTGAACTCATTTGGCAGCAGTTCACAACTAGAAGTCAAAGTGCGCCAAAACTTTTTCACGGTTTACTTTATTAGTGGTTAGAATGGTATATAATAAACTATAATGACGTCATTTGAAGCCCCTTTAGCAATATTAGTTCCGCGACTGTAACAGGCGGCAATGGGTTAGAGCTCAAACTAGTTGTTCGAGAGCAACTCTTCCAATATTATGTCCTGGTTATGTCTGTTAATAGTGCAATTTAGTTTACATGGATTTGTTTGCTGTTTGCTGTTTTAACAATGGTTTTTAGGCAGTCAGTTTTTTTCCGCGGAGTTTCGATCATAGCTTTGTTTTCAACTGCAGTTGCTGGGTTATTGCAACAAAAGTTTGTGTGTTCTAGACACATTTCGGATATATTCTGAAGAAGGCTTAGAAGAGTTGCCATTCGTTGCCTTTTATAAAAAAAAGTTTCCATTCGTTGTTTTCATTGCCAAGCTTTTGAGAGATACTGCTCTTTACCAGTAAATACGCCAGGAGACAATTAAATGGATGAACAGTGTATTGAAAGTGGTTATTGCCATCACTAGGAATAATTTCGAGAGGCCTCGAGTTAAATTTTACCTCCTATTTCATTTTAACTGCGCTAAGAGTTTCACCAGTAGACGTTCCCAATCTATTGTTACAAAAAAATGTTTTGAAAATTTGCAGCAATCCCTCTCAATTTCCGCCGAATTGGGGAGCAATTGGCGAATTAATTTTTCAGTGGATCTCTACATTCATGAAGTGTTGTTTCGTGGCAAATAAATTGAGTCTTTAAGGTTCGCGGCCCTAGACTTCCGCTGAGCTAACAAAAAAGTTTGGAGGGTTCTATTCCAAACAACCGACGCTGGAGCGTAGTTTTGTCTGTGTACAGTGGGGGTATGCAATTTCTAAGACGAGTGCGCTTGGCGCCTGCTTGGCTGAATGATGTGGATACTACTGAATGAAAGTTTTAGAATAGTCTAGAACTCACTCAGAAGTTGACTCTAAAATTTATTGCTGAATTCGGTTTCCATAACAAATTTGCTCCACGTAAAACAGACAACTTTTAGCAGTTTTGATTGTGTCAAATTCAATTTCCGTTTTTCTGCCAGACCATGAACTATTCCTAGCTGGTGAAAGGAATCCTGCAACGTCAAAAACAAGGAGACAAATTCCATGCAACTCTTCGGGTAGAAAGTATTGGGAATTTTGATCGGATTAGTTTTTCAAGGAGCACATTTAATTTTCGGTGAAGCAAATTGCATTTGTGTAAATAATTTGTTTGAATATTACTGAAGCTTGACTACGTTAATGGAAAGCATTTATTTATACCGCAAAAAGTTCTCTCATTTCGCAAATTTCCGCGGAAAAAATTTAAGGACGAATGCTGGGCTGGGCTGCAGGGAGCAGCTGGTATATTTTAAACTGAGGTCAATGAAGTAACGTTGGCAGGCACATCTTTAAAAAAATGTGACGAATAACTAGAGCTGACACAAAAGGAGCTCCCAAATCAGCCAAAACGCTGTCGTCAAAAAGAAATTGAGTGCAACTTTGATGTAAATAAAACACGATTAATTGATGTGTTTCTGAGTTTTCATCTCAAAATTAAGGATAATCTTCCAGATGGTGGTCGTTGAATTCAAAATGTCTTCTATTTAACAGGTTGTCAGTTTATTATAACAGTTTTTACGTCCATCTGAAAACTTCTGTGTTCTTTGGACAAATTATTTTGTTAATCAGGCTCCAGACAACTGATTAAATCAAAGAAAACTGATGCAGTTCTGCTGCTACAAACTGATTAGCTGTTTCCTTAAAAAGTTTCATTATCTTCTAAGGATTCTCTAGCTGTAGAAAGATCGCCAGTATGAAGTCTGTGGTCGTTTTTGATTAGCCATTTAGAGGTTTTTGTTCACTTAGTTTTCTGGTTGATGATATACCCATAAATTGTTGAAATAACAATTGTTCATGTGGGAATTTGGATGCATTTGAGATCATTTTGGTCACTCTATCATTTGTTTTTGACCGAAAGATCAAAACAAATCAGAACCAATAGTTAATTCTTTTTTTTCAAATGTTCACCGCATGGAAAAATAACACAAAAAATATTTGTCTAAATGTGTTTATGTCTACGTGGGGATTAGAGATTACTAGATTGGATCCCACACCTACCTCAACAAATTAGACAAATTAGATATCTGAAAAAGTCAGTGACTTATCTCTGCCTATTAGATAAGCTACTAATACAAATCAATACCTACTAGTACCAACGCCTTACAATTAGCAGAATCTACCAATACCTACCAAAAAGAAATACCTCTGCTCAGCACCAAAACCAATACCAGTCCGATTCATCCTAGCACATAACCATGCCTACCAAAATTCCACACCAGTACCTAACATTAGGAATATTATCATAACAGGCAAAAAATACTTATATCTGTCACAGTTTGTTGAAAATAGCTACCATTACCGACCGAAGCCTATTGTCAGAGACAACCAATTCCAATACTGAAAAAAATCTGATGCCAGAATCTACCTGTACATATCTAGCAACGTAACGTGCAGACATCACTTGTCCTTAGCGAGGGTGAACTTGCTAAGGAACAACCAGCGTGGGAACAACCATAAAGGGGAACAGGAGGTTGAAATAGAACGGCCAATTAGAAGTGGGTACGCGTGATGGGTACAACCCCAGAAGAATCAGAAAAAAGTGGGTTGGCAGCACGAGCAATCAGAGAGGGCTCTTTGTTGTGGGTGAGCAATCAGAAAAGAGGGGTAGGGTTTACCGAGAACGAACAACAGGAAGGGGATCTATAGGTTAAGTTGGACACTCGAAGAACCGGTGGAAGATGTAAGAACGAAAAGCAGAATGGGGGTCATTGGTTTGATTAAAAACCCAAGAAAATCGGATAGGAGGTAGGGGTTGGGAAAACGACCAAATGGAAGGGGGTCCTTGTTTTGGGTAAAAACAGAAAACACAGAGAAAGCGGATGTTGGTGAACAGTTATCCAGGATGAGTTCTCTGAAGTGAGTGAAAGTCAAGAGTAACAGGAAAAAATTGAGTGGATTTGTGATTAAAGAGAATCTGGGATTTGAGTTTCCCAAATGAATGGGAATGAAGGTGGAGGTTGATAGAACTATCATCCAGAACTGGTCTTTTGAGTGGAAAAAAAATCCTGCTGGTTGCAGTCTAGAAAACTGTCCATTAGAAAAGGGCCTCTGGGTGTGGTCCAGGTGACAGAAGACTCATCAAGTTGTAAAGAAATATAAAGATCAAAATTTTTTGCGATGTTGCTTTCTTGATTCTGGTGTTTTTGTTGCGTTCTTTTTTCTTGTCGAACAATAGTCAATATAATTTGCTACAAGCATATATTTGTATTTTAAATATTTTGAAGCCTTAGAAAAAGAAGTTTGTGGAATAAACTGCTTTAGTTCATTGGAAAGTCAATTTCTGAAAATAAACTTTAGATTCTTAGCGGTGGTGTTGAAGCTGCTTGGTTGAGTGCAAAAAATTGAGGGATATCAGTGGGAGATATTTTTGAGGAGATATTTATGTCGTAACGTTGAATATTATATTAGAAGGAGATATACGTGATGATTTCAACCTCAGAAAAATCAGAAGAAGTGGGTTGGTAGAACTGGCAATCAGAACGGGCTCTTTGTTGTAGGTGAGCCATCCAAAATAGACAAGCGGAAGAGGAAATAACGACAAGCAGAACGGGGTCATTAGTTTGATTAAAAACCCAAGAAAACAGGATAGATGGTGGGGGTTGGGAAGCGACCAATTAGAAGTAGGGCCTTGTGTTGACTAAACTCAGAATAACCAGAAAAAACTGATTTTGGGGAATAATTATCCGGAGTGAGTTCACAGAAGTGAATGAAATGCAACAGTGAAAGAAAAAAATCTTGAGTGGATTTGAGACTAAAAAGAATCTGTGGTTTGAATTTTCCAATTGAACGGGAATGAAGGTGGAGGGTGGTAGAACAATCAGCCAGAATTGATCCTTTGGGCGGATAAAAACCCTGTTTGTGGCAGTCTGGAAAGTTCTCCATCAGAAAGTGGCCTCTAAGTTTGGTTCAGGTGACAAAAGATTCCTCAAGTTGTGGAGAACTATAAAGATCGAAAGTTTGTGCGTTGTTGCATCTTCGATTCTGATGTTTTTGTTGCTTTCTTTTTTTTCCTGTCCAACAATAGTTTATATCTTTTGAAATCTTGAAAAAAATTATGTGGAATAAACCGGTTTAGTTCATTGGATGTAAACTTTCTAAAAAATAAAATTTAGGTACTTAGCTGTGATGTCGAGGCTGATAGGTTGAGTGCAAAAAATTGGGTGATATCAGGAGAACATTAACTTGAGGAAATATTACTGTCGTAAGGTTGAATATTATATTAGAATGAGATACACGTGATGGTTTCAGCCCCAGAAAAATAAAAAAGTGGTTTGGTAGAACGAGCAATCAGAACGGGCTCTTTGATTTAGGTGAGGAATCAAAAAAGATGAGTGGTTTCTGGTGAGGACGAAAAACCAAAAAAAAAGATCCATAGGTTAGGTAGGAGCCTAGAAAAACAGACGGAAGATGAAAGAACGAAAAGCTGAATGGGGGTCATTGAATCGATTAATAACCCAAGAAAACAAGATTGAAGGTGGGTTCTCTGAAAAAAAGGATCAAATGAAAAGGGTCCTTGTGTTGGCTAAAATCAGAATACCCGGAAAAACCGGATGTTGGGGAACAATTATCCAGAATGAGTTCCCAGAAGTGAAGGAAATGTCACAGTAACAGAATAAAATTCAGTAGATTTGAGACCAAAATGATTCTGTGGTTTGAATTTCCCCAAATGAACGGGATTGAAGGTGGAGGGTGGTAGAGCAATCAGCCAGGAATGGCCTTTTGGGTGGATGAAACCCTGTTTGTGGCAGTCTGGAAAACTGTCAATCAGAAAGTGGCCTCTAGGATTGGTTCAGGTGACCATAGATTCATCAAGTTGTGAAGAAATATAAAGATCAAAACTTTTTGCAATGTTGCATTCTCAATTCTGGGTTTTTGATTTCTTTCCTTTTTTTTCTTGTCCAACAATAGTCAATATAATTTGCTACAAGCATATTCTTGTATTTTATATTTTTTGAAGCCTTAGAAAAAAAAATTTGATGAATAAACCGGTTTATTCCTTGGAAAGTCAATTTTCTAGAAATAAAATTTAGATACTTAGCTGTGGTGTTGAAGCCGTTATGTTGAGTGCAAAAATTGGGGGATTTTAGTGGAACAATAATTTGAGGAGATATTAATGTCGTAATTATGAATATTTTATTAGACGGAGATACTCGTGATGATTTCAATCCCAGAAGATTAAAAATTGGGTTGGTAGACCGAGCAATCAGAACGGGCTCTTTGTTGTATGTGAGCAATAAAAAAAGAGAGGTGGTTTTTGGGGTGAACGAATAACCAGAAAAGGATCCATAAGTTGCGAAGAATCCTAGAAGAACAGGCGGAAGATGAAAGAACGAAAACCAGAATGATGGTCATTGATTTGATTAAAAACCCAAGAAAACAAGACAGAAGGTTGGGGTTGTAAGAAAAGGGCCAAATGAAAGGGTTCCTTGTGTTGAATAAAAACAGAATTCCGGATTTAAAAACAGAAATTGGAAAAAGCAGATGTGGGAACAATTATCCAGAGTGAGTTCGCTGAAGTGAATGAAAAGTCAGAGTAACAGGAACAAATTGAGTGGATTTGTGATCAAAATGAATCTGTGGTTTGAATTCCCCAAATGAATGGGAATGATGGTGGAGAGTGGTAGAAGTATGAGCCAGAACTGGTATTTTGGGGTGGATGAAACCCCTGTCCGAGGCAAACTGGAAAATTCTCGATCAGGAAGTGGCCTGTGGGTTTGGTTCAGGTGACCGTATATTCATCAAGTTGTGAAGAAAAATAAAGATCAAAACTTTTTGCGATGTTACATTCTCTATTCTGGGGTTTTTTTTTCTTTCTTTTTTTTCTTGTCCAATAGTCGATATAATTTGCTACCAGCATATTTTTGTTTTTTTTAAAAAAATTTGAAGCCTTAGAAATAAAATTTGGTGAATAAACAAGTTTTGGTTCTTTGGAAAGTCTATTTTTTAGAAAAAATTTTAGATACTTAGCTGTGGTGTCGAAGCTATTATATTGAGTGCCAAAAATTGGGGGGAATTCAGTAGGAAATTATTTGAGGTGATATTAATGTCGTAATTATGAATTTTTTATTAGAAGGAGATACTCGTGATGGTTTCAAACCCAGAAGAAAAAAAAGTGGGTTGGTAGAACGAGCAATCAGAACGGGCTCTTTGTTGTAGGTGAGCAATCAAAAAAAAGGGGGGGTTTTTTGGGAGAACGAAGAACCACAAAAAGATCTATAGGTTAAGTAGAACCCTAAAAGAACAGGCGGAAGATGAAAGAACATAAAGCAGAATGGTTGTCATTGATTTGTTTAAAAACCCAAGAAAACATGATTGAATGTTGGGGTTGTAAAAAAAAGACCAAATGAAAGGGTTCCTTGTGTTGGGTAAACACAGAATACCCGTAAAATGCAGATGTGGGGAACAATTATCCAGAATGAGTTCTCTGAAGTGAATGAAAAGCCAGAGTAACAGGAAAAAATTGAGTGGATTTGTGACGAAAATAAGTCTGTGGTTTGAATTGCCCCAAATGAATGTGAATGAAGGTGGAGGGTGGTAGAACTATGAGCCAGAACTGGTCTTTTGGGTGGATGAAACCCCTATCCGTGGCAAACTGGAAAATTGTCGGTCAGGAAGTGGTCTCTGGGATTGGTCCACGTGACCGTAGATTCATCAAGTTGTGAAGAAATATAAAGATCAAATTTTTGTGCAATGTTGCATTCTCGATTCTGGTGTTTTTGTTGCTTTTTTTGTCCAACAATAGTCAATATAATTCGCGACAAGTTTATTTTGTATTTTAAATATTTTGAAGCCTTTAGAAATTATGTGGAATAAACCGGTTTAGGTCATTGGAAAGTCAATTTTCTAACAAAAAAAATTAGATAATTAGCTGTGGTGTCGAAGCTGTGGGGCGCCAGATTGTCCTATTGAAACTTTCTCGCTCTCTGATAGAAAACTGGTATTCATCACACTGATGCCAAAAGTGTCTTACACTTTATATGCTGTCATTTTTTATTTGTCTTAATTTGTAGAAGTGTTTTAGCCGGTCTGGCTCGTTTTGCTCATGTTGTCTTTGCTCGTTTTGCTCAACTGGTCAGATTGAGTCAGGATTAAGTTTTTTCGGTACTTCAGGATTGCAGGACGCAGAGCTTTCAACTTAATAACTGCGCCACAAACCTTAAAATAGCGCATTTTTTAGAACAACTTCTAATTATAATCTGCTCGTGTTTAAAACTATGGGTGAACTAACACTCGAATTTCAACTGCTCTTGAATAAACTCAGAGCTAGTTATTATAGTAATATGGGTCATTTTCATCTAAATTTTTGCCTAATAAGGAATTGATTTTTCGAAGTTCCTCACCTTCCCAATATTGAGCAGCTGCTGTTGATTGATGACTCTACTATTAAAAATCGAGCCATAATTAGACTATAGTTTTCGATTCACGTTATTTAACTGGCCTTCAAATAGGCTCCAATGTCTTGGTTTGCGGCCATTTAGTACAATTTTTTTCTCCTGATCACGGCTAAGGCAATCTGTAATCAAACCCATACTACTTGCCCTGGCAGAACAGAGGCTGCCATTTGAACTGAGCCCTTGTCTTCCGTTGAAGTGCAGTTCGTCCAACTTCATAAATGTTTTCAATGATCAACGTCAATAATATTTACACGCAGTATAACTTCCCGCTTTCTACTATCTGTAAATCGACTGGGATGCACAATCAGGACAAAACTGTTTCTGTAATGTTTATGTAAATTGATTTTTCCCAGCAAATTTGATTGTTTTGAGGTCATTTGATGCAGGAACTTGAGAAGTTAATGAAAGAGAAGGAGCGTCTTCGCTCAATGGAGATGCACAAGGAGTGGTTGCAACAGCAGGAGAATGAGAAAATGGAGAGAGTGCAGAGACACGTGGACAGGGCAATGAAGCCAATCGCGTCCACATTTAAGTTCAAAAGACCCACTTTCAGATCACAGCCACCTCCAGAGCCAGTGGTGTACGCGTAATAAGGGCAACAAACAAATTTTTCTCATCAAATGTCCCTAAAACGAGACTTTTAATTTTTTGTATCATGGTGTTAACAGTAGATCCCAGTATTTTGTACCATTCATGAATGTCATTTTGTGTTAAAAAAGATAAATTTCAAAAAAGTGGACTATAAAACAGTGTAATTGTATCGCATTTCTAAGAGTGCAAAATTTCTCTAAAATTGTAGTGTATTTCTAAGAGTGTAATTTCTTGAAAATATAGTGTATTTCTTTTCCCTACTAAAAATTCGGCTAAAGAGTGTAATCATAAGTAATTTTTTAGAGTGTAAAAAGAGTGGAGTAAATAGTGCAAAGAGTGTAAAAAATTGTAATTTCCTCAAAACTACACTCTTGCACTCTTTTCCCCGCTATTTAAGTGTGGAAATTGCTTTATAAAGCTGACAAAACAGTCTTTTGTGGTATATTCAATTCTGTTCTATTCAATAGCAACTGTTCCAATTATCATCAAGGCAAAAGCATCGTTTACTTGGAGGCAAATCTAGCTTGATCTTTTTAGCAGGTCTTAGTCTAGGTCACCGATTTAAACTAATCTGTTCAAAAAACCGAATTTGTTAGGCTAAGCGATCAGTTTTGAGCCATTTTGGAAGTTATTCTTAGTGGGAAATCGGCCTTTGTATTTCTCAGAAATAATACGTATGTTGCATTTAGAACGGAAAATCTAAGCGAAAGTTTTGATATAATACGCACAAAAATTCTCTATCTAATAATATAATTTATTCAATTGAATTTACTCGGTAACATCCTCCGGCCCGGAAGAAAATGTTGGGAGGATTGGTACAAGCTTAACGAGTGGGCGGACGAGCAATCCGGATGACGTGCGTAAGACGGCGGAGCGGGCGACGCTGTCGGAGCCGTACCGAAGTTCTTCAATCCGAGCGGTTGGATAGTAACCCCTAGGGTTGCTTTCTTCAACGATCCAAACTAAATCACCCAACTTGAGGTGCTGCTCGGCAGGCGTCTGCCACTTAGATCTACGGTTCAGTGCAGGTACATACTCCTTGAGCCAACGTGCCCAAATTGCATTGGCGTATGACTGTGCACGGGCGTACCGCTTACGATGATCAAACTCGTCGACGCCAACGATGGACGGAATTCTGGTTGCTTGGTTACCGAGTAGAAAATCATTAGGTCTTATTGCGCCTAGGTCGGACGGGTCGGCGCTTACGGGCGTTAAGGGACGTGAGTTTAGTGCGTATTCGACCAGACAAAAAGTAGTGTTCAACACCTCATCTGTGAGGCGACGCGTACCGAGGATAGTGTACAGTACTCTTTTAAAATTACGAACTAACCTCTCCCAGATGCCACCTTGGTGTGGCGCACTGGGTGGTTTGAACCTCCACTTAATGCCCTTATTGGCAAGTTCGGCAGCGATGTTAAGCGTATTCCATTTTTCCACACATTCACGGAGCTCTTTCTCCGCTCCAATGAAATTCGTACCGTTATCCGACCAAATCATAGCAGGAGTACCCCGACGGGAGACGAACCGCTCAACTCCCATTACACAGGAACTGGTGTCCATGGACGGGACAACTTCAGCATGGACAGCACGAGTAGTGAGACAAGTGAAGAGAAATCCCCACCTCTTCTCGGTAGTCCGACGAACTGTGACGTAGCATGGGCCGAAGTAATCAACCCCGGTGTTGGTAAAGGGAGGAGACTGGTATGCGAGTCTCTCCTTTGGGAGGTCTGCCATGATAGGTTGAATGGTTGCTGCACGGAACTTTCTACACAAGACGCAGTTTGATTTGATGGAACGCAGTGTGGAACGTAGTTTTAGGATGGCATAACGTTCTTGTACCTTTGACCTTAAGTAATCGATGCCCTGATGATGGCTCTTCAAATGAGTATGCCGCAGAAACAGTTTAACAAAAGTATGACGCGCATCCAGCACGATAGGATGCTTAGTGTCAAAGTCAATTTCCACTAGCCGTCGGAGTCGACCAGAGGAACGGATGAGACCATGAGGTCCAATAAACGGAGTAAACTGAGCAATGCGGCTGCTCTTCTTAACGGATTTGTTGTCAAGAAGATCCTTTCTTTCAGTATTAAAGGACTCTCCTTGAACCAAGTACTGGAGATGACGCTCGGCTTCGTCAAGCTCAACAGGGTCGGCTATGCTGCCGTCTACGGTACGGTAACTTTCATGAGATGGTAAGAGACGGAGCACATATGCGGTGACACGAAGTAACTTTTGATAAGAACTGAACTTATCAAACGGGATCAGATTAATGCTTTGTTCCTTTGGGGACTTGGTTACGGATGCGGCTAAAGATGAGATGGAGTCATCATCTTGTTCCTTGGTTACAACGCCGAGCTTGATGTTATCAACGACGTCAGTATTTGGTACAAAAGGGAATTGCTTAGTTCTCAAGAAGTCAGGACCCCTCACCCAGCTACTTGATTGCAAAACTTCAGCGGACATGCCACGCGTGCCAGCATCTGCCGGATTATCACAAGTGGCGACGTGGTTCCATTGGTCAACGCTGGTGTTCTTCAGGATTTCACTAACACGATTTGCAATGAAGATGGGGTGTTTGTTTGTTGAGTTTATCCACTGCAAGACGATGGTGCTATCTGTCCACATGAAGACTTTGTCCACAGTAATCGTCAATGCTCGACAGATTTCCCTTTTTAAACGGGCTGCGAGGAGAGCGGCTTGTAATTCCAACTTAGGAACTGTCATTACCTTCATAGGTGCAACACGGGCCTTGCCCAGGACAAACGCCAGCTCTGTTATAATATCCCCGGAGGTGCAAGTTACTTGAGCCCTAAGAAATCCTACTGCACTGAATACGTCTTGCGAGCTATCACCAAACATGTGGAGTTCCAGATGTTGGAATGGTCCTGAAAAGTAGCTTCTCGGTATAGTGATCTCAGCTAACCACGGCAGTTCAACACACCAGGCAAGGAATTTGTCAACTGTGTTTTTAGGTAACTCGTCATCCCAACTTTGTCCATTGACACGCCAAATGTCTTTCAAGATTAACCGAGCACCAACAGTGAACGATGCGACAAGACCAATTGGGTCGTAGACCTTTGACACAAGACTTAAGACCAAGCGCTGTGTTAAACTTTTCGCGATGGTGCTGTTAGTACCCCTACTCACAACCAGAGTATCAGTGTTGTGATCCCACTTAAGCCCAAGCACGTGCATTGATTCCTCCTTGGATGAAACGATGACCTTCGGTTCAGTGGGTTGAGCAGACCCATCAACTCGGTCAGCCAGATCTGGTACATTGCTTACAAACTTAGTAAGCTTGAACCCACCTAGATGGAGAAGATGTACCAATTCCGTCGACCTAATGAGGGCCCTCTCGGGGGATTCCACAGAGTCCAAGTAATCGTCCATGTAGAAGTTCTCAAGGACGGCTTTCGCAGCTTCTGGGTACTCCTTAGCATTATTGCGTGCCGTGCGCTGAAGTGCGTAGTTGGCGCAGGTAGGCGAATCTTTTGCCCCAAAGATGTGGCGCGTATACTGGTGTACCACAACGTTTGATGTGGGGTCCTCCCGCCACAAAAAGCGCAATGATGGTTGATCACATGGCAACACTCCAACTTGGAGGAACATTCCCTCGATGTCGGCGGATACGGCAAATGGATGTTGTCTGAACCGTAGGAGTACATAGATTAGGTTTTGCAGTAGGTCAGGTCCGGTGAGTAATGACTTATTAAGAGATGCGCCATGGAATTTAGCTGCTCCGTTTAGTACCCTGCGGACCTTGCCCGGCTTGTTCGGGTTAACAACCGGATGGTGTGGTAGGTACCACTCTCGTTCCGAGCGACTTTCCACCTTATGAGCATCTTTGACCCTTACTACGTAGCCTTTGTCTAGGTCCTCTTTGATGGTATTCGAGTACTTTTCCCTTAAAGTCTGGTCTCTCGTAAGCCGCTTTTCCAAAGATTTCAATTGAACCAGCGCTGAGAAATAATTGTTGGGCAGTTCGATGTTATCTTCAGCCCATAGCATTCCGACATCGTACCTTTTTCCATTATGCACGTTGGTGTTTTCAAGAATTTCATGCGCACGTGCATCCGAGGCGGATCGTGGGTCTACTTGCTTAAGTGCGCCGTACGACTCCATGTCGTGCCAAGATTTTACCTGACTAGCGAGTTCAAAGTCCTGCTCCATATTAGCTTTGAAACAAGTCGAGACTAAACCTGAAGAAGACGGTAGAAGGCCGCTTAGAACCCAACCTATGGGCAAGCGAACAGCGAAGGGCGAGGACTTCTCGTCGGCAGCGAAGTACTCTAACGGGCGGATGGCATGATACACATCCTGTCCAAGTATCATCTCGATGTTTCCATAGCAATATGTAACTGGGTCTAGAACTGCTAGGTGCGGGTATGATTCCTGAAGTGCTTTAATGTTGATGACATCGGCGCCTACATTTAAATCTTCCTTTACGTAAGGGCTTACTTTAAATGGTTCAAATGCTTGGTTGTTGCGTGGTGTTACAATTAGTTCAACTAACTTAGTGTCTACAACCTCCTCGGTATTTATACCCTTGACTGTTAATTTCAATGCTGTACCGTGCAAACCAAGTCTGTTTGCAAGATCATTGGACACCCAAGAGTTACTGCAAGCGGTATCGCACAAAACTAGAGCCGTGGTACTTTACCGGAGGAGCTCTTCAACTGTAATTCAGTCACCTGAAGGAGGCCTTTCAAATTACTCACAGATGACAAAGTAGTGGTCTTACTCGATGATTGGACACCAGAAAGTTTACTTTGATTTGCGCAAGCAGCATTAGAATTACTATTGTTGTTGTTTGGAGGGGATTTTGATGGATAAACCTTCACAGCTCCATGGAGAAGAGTATTATGGGAGCTGTTGCAACCGTCCTTCCTGCATTTCCTAGGGTTTGGGCATTGCCTGAACATATGCTTTTCTCTCAAACATGAGAAACACAGTTTTGCTTCAGCCACTACCTTTGCTCGCTGAGTGGGAGACTTTTCTTTAAATACCCTACACTCCCAGATGAGGTGGATACCTTTACATACAATGCAGCGAGGGGTTGCAGGAGTTGCCGATGTTAAGGCTGGTATCTGAGTGCGCTTAGTTTGTGTAATAGCAGCAAAAGTTCTTGAGGCGACTTTGGTCTTTACTACTGAGTTGGTGTTATCCTCAGTTCTTGCTCTCGACGAAGTTTGTTTCATTAAATCATGTGCCTCGGCCTTCTCCTTCAACCAATCGTTGAAGTCAAGGAGTGTTTGCTTAACCCAATGTTTTTTCACTGTGAAGAGTGACCAAGACTCTTTCAGATTGGGCGGCATTTTTTGCACAGCCGTGTTAAGAAGTGAGGCGCTCTTAAGGTCTGCGTCATATGAAAGTGATTTAAAGACCCCAACAAGACTTGAAATTGTTGCAGAATAGTTTATGATGTTATCACTATTGTGCATCTTTAGTGGTGGAAAAGAGCTGAGTTTTTCTAAGTGTGCACTGACTACTGCCTGTGGTTGGCCAAATTTACGTTCGAGTGTCTTAAGTGCATCCTTATACATTACACCACAGTATGCGAACTCAGCGATGGCGGTTTTAGCTTTTCCAGTTACAAGAGTTTTTAAGTATGTTAACTTGACATCATCAGTCAAGGATTGTGCGTCTATGGCGCTTTTAAATTGTCCGAACCATTCGTGCCACTGCAGGGGATCACCATTGTATTGTGACAACTTCCACTCGGGCAGTGGATCGTTCTTCTTACAAGTAATTGCGTCCGCCAACTGCTTTATCAAATCCGCAGTGTCCAAAGAAGGAGCCAAAGGTGTGGGATGCGGAGGGCCACCCCAACACAACGGGTTCGGAACGGTAGCTCCATACGTTGGCGGAAAGATCGGAGTGACAAAGGTGGGGGCGGTACCTGTGGAAGAACTAAATGGATTCGCTTGCATGAAGTCTGATGTTACGTAATTTTGAGCGCCTGCTGCTGCTTGTGCATGAGGGGAGCGGTGCGATGTAGATATATGAGGGTTGATTAACGGGGCCGGTTGTACGGTGTATAAATTTGCAGATGTACGTACAAGTGGTAATGCATTAGGCGGGACTGCTGCCGGAAAACGCCAGACATTTGGATCTGGAGGAACAGGAGGTGCGTGGGTTATGGGCACAAAGTTTTGGGGCTGAAAACTCTTTTGTGGAGGTGGTGGATGATTTAATTGAGGTACGAAATTGTTTGCGGAGGAAATGAATGGTGCAGGCGGAGAATGGGGTAACAGATTGACATTATTCGCCACGGGGTTAGTGGCTTGTAGTGGGAGTGCTTGTGGCGGGGAAGGAGGAAAGCGGAATGCTGGTGGGATTAACGGAAAATGCGGAGGTGCGGGGTTTAGAACGGGGGATGGAGGGGCTGGTACATTTATGTGTGCTTGTTGCGGATTAAGTGCTAGCGGAGCATTAACAAGTGTGTTTAAAGGTAGTGAACGCGAAGGGCTGACTAAATTCAACTGTCCCGGCATGCTCGACCTGCGAGGGAATTGATGATCTAACTGTAAACCATCGAAGTGCATTGTTGCTTGAGACAGTTGTCGGGCTGTGTTTGGGG
Organism: Convolutriloba macropyga; assembly: GCF_964194025.1. Classification (NCBI taxonomy): domain Eukaryota; kingdom Metazoa; phylum Xenacoelomorpha; order Acoela; family Convolutidae; genus Convolutriloba; species Convolutriloba macropyga. Next base: position 38,663,662 of record NC_134471.1, on the reverse strand, counting down.
CGTTTAGTTGAGTTGGCATACCAAAGTTTATTGGTGTTGATGGAGGCGTATATTGAGGCTGTCGCTGCTCTTGCATGATGTTGTTTGCAACATGTGCATCATTGGTTACATCGGTTACATTGGTAATTTTGAGCGCCTGCTGCTGCTTGTGCATGAGGGGAGCGGTGCGATGTAGATATATGAGGGTTGATTAACGGGGCCGGTTGTACGGTGTATAAATTTGCAGATGTACGTACAAGTGGTAATGCTTTAGGTGGGACTGCTGCCGGAAAACGCCAGACATTTGAATCTGGAGGAACAGGAGGTGCGTGGGTTATGGACACAAAGTTTTGGGGCTGAAAATTCTTTTGTGGAGGTGGTGGATGATTTAATTGAGGTACGAAATTGTTTGCGGAGGAAATGAATGGCGCAGGCGGAGAATGGGGTAACAGATTGACATTATTCGCCACGGGGTTAGTGGCTTGTAGTGGGAGTGCTTGTGGCGGGGAAGGAGGAAAGCGGAATGCTGGTGGGATTAACGGAAAATGCGGTGGTGCGGGATTTAGAACGAGGGATGGAGGGGCTGGTACATTTATGTGTGCTTGTTGCGGATTAAGTGCTAGCGGAGCATTAACAAGTGTGTTTAAAGGTAGTGAACGCGAAGGGCTGACTAAATTCAACTGTCCCGGCATGCTCGACCTGCGAGGGAATTGATGATCTAACTGTAAACCATCAAAGTGCATTGTTGCTTGAGACAGTTGTCGGGCTGTGTTTGGGGCGTTTAGTTGAGTTGGCATACCAAAGTTTATTGGTGGTGATGGAGGCGTATATTGAGGCTGTCGCTGCTATTGCATGATGTTGTTTGCAACATGTGCATCATTGGTTACATTGGTTCTACTACTTGGTTCATGGACAGGGAGGTTGATGTTGGCCTCAACTTGACCATGTGTATTGAGATTGAAGTGTGAGTTTGGAAGTTGAGCTGAAGAAGGTCGTTGGACAATTGCTTGTTTGGATTGGTCGATGGAACCAGAAAAGTGCAAACTCGGTTCGTTTGCAACATCTGCCATGTTCCCGGCTGGTGACGAATTAACCCAATCTTGAACAAGTTTCTTGCTCTTGACTGAACTTCTTTCCGTAAAGAGCCCACTCATTTTGCCTGTACCAGACCCGTCCGCTGATGATTTTGTCATCAACTCAATTTCCTCAAGGGCTGCAGCAGCTACTTCCTTGCGATGATCTTCCTCAAGCTGTTCAATTTCTAATTACCGCAATTTCGTTTGTTTTTCAATTTCAAGACGTTGTCTAGCAATGCGAAGCTTTGCCTCATGTTGTTTCTCAAGTTCCTCCCTTTTTAGTCTTGATAGTTCTAAGTCTCGTTGACGCTGACTTGATCTTTTTGAGGAAGTCATATGTGAACTTGATTTTGAATGGTGAGAGGTATACTGCTCTGCTGTTCCTTTGTCATGGACCGAATTGATATACCCTCGAGCAGCAGCAATGAACTCATCAGTTTTCTTTGTTACAGTCTCTAACCATTTTTCAAGGTTCTTACAGGCAGCATCTGGATTTTCAGTCTTTTGTGCCAGATCAAAGAGCTCTTCATTTTTATCAACTACTCTAATAAAAGCGTCTTTGCAATTCACAAGCAGACGTTCGATCTTAACTTTCCTGTCTTGCTTATCAACAGCATTGTTAATTTCACCATAGATGTTATTAAGTTCAGCCTCTAATTGTGCCCTCGCACTATAAAGTTTGTTGAATTTGTCCTGCAAAGTTGTCATGATCTTAAGAAAAAAAAAGGAACCACAAGTTTAATTTGGTACTAATATAAAGTACACACACATGCAACAGCACAACACAAAGGGGTTATACCGAACCCTAGTGTGACGGTTTGGCTAGCAAACCGCCAAAGAGCAAAGATGTTCGTCGAGTACAATAGTACCCGGCGAAAGAAAGAAAGAACGGTGCGCAGGAAGCGCAAAAAGGGACAGGACGGGAGACGGGACGGACGGGAAGAGACGCCGAACGAATAACGCACGACGCAACGGGAAACCGGACGGACAAACGGGAGCGTCGGGCGAATGGCGCGCGACGAAACGGGAAAACGGCACGGGCGGGGCGGAAACGTCGGGCGGATGGCGCTCGACGAAAGGGGAAAACGGCACGGGCGGGGCGGAAACGTCGGGCGGATGGCGCGCGACGAAACGGGAAAACGGCACGGGCGGGGCGGAAACGTCGGGCGGATGGCGCGCGACGAAACGGGAAAACGGCACGGGCGGGGCGGAAACGTCGGGCGGATGGCGCGCGACGAAACGGGAAAACGGCACGGGCGGGGCGGAAGCCACAAGCGAGGAGGCGGGAAGATCGATGCTAGCAGACCACAGCAACAAACTCAACCAAACAAGCTAGCCGTAACTCCAGAATAAACTTAAGTCACACCCTAGAAAGAAGGAGAGGGGCTACTGACAGGTAAACTAGCACAAAACATTATGGGGCTTTATCAACGGCATCAATACATGAAACAATTTACGGCAACGATGTAGTATAACCAAAAGTCGAAAAGGTCATGAAATTTACTAGCCGCAACTCCAGAACAAACTTAAGTCACACCCTAGCAGACCACCCTACCCAGACAACAAAAAGGCATATCACGAAAATTAATAAAGCTACAACAAATTGCTAGCAAACAAGTGTGGTGAAAGTCACGAAACAAACCAGCCGTAACTCTAGAATGAACTTAAGTCACACCCTAGCAAGGAACGAGACTAAACAACAAACCAGGATACTAGCAGAAAGAAATTTTACTACAGCAAAAATTCAACATACTACATCATACAACAAATTAAACGGGGGATAGAAAGAAACAAGGTGACACGGAAACAAAAGAAAGGAAACGGAAAATGAAACCAGATAACCTTGCCGAAAACGGACGGTTGCGAATAACTCAAAGAATGGGGAGAGCGAAACGTTTAGTAAAGCGCTATCGGAGATAACCAACCACAAACTAACCCGTAACTCGTGAGTTAACTAAGTCACGCCGCAAGTCAGCGGGTAGACTCCCACAACAACACAAGACTAAGTGACATTCAGGTTATCAAAGGCTTGTGTGAGTTCCGCCTCCTCAAACGCATGACGGGTGCGAAGCGTTTTACGACGGCGCTTTGAAAGTTTCTTCTGTCGGGAGCGTGTTATCAAGGACCGGAGGTTGTTCTTATGAGCTAAGACTATAGTGATTGTTTTCAGCTCAAGCGCAGGCCTTTGGTGTAATGCTCTGTACTCTTTAAGTAAACTAAGATCTTTCTGTTTACGTTTAGACACAATGTCTTTCACTAAATGGATGGTAACTAGAGTACTACGCTTGAGCTGATTGTAAATATCAGGAGTTCTTCCTCTGGGGCAATACCCTATAGCTTCTATGCGCTCCTGATACTTTTCAAGCACTTCAATAAGCTGCGAAGGTGTTAAAGGCTTATTGTTGTTACTGCGATGACGGGACAATGAATTGTTCACCACATCATGCCATATAACTAGCCTCTTTTTATCACGGAAGAAGTGACTCAATTGAAATTGCGCGGTTTTTCGGACTTTCAAAGCGTTAGGATTAAAACTCAGACCGGGTAATGCGTAAATTCCTTTTTTATAATGGTCTTGTAACGCTTGAGGCAAAGTTTTTTTGGCGTGATGAAGTGAACTTGCAGCTAATATGAAAACCATATAATAGTTTTACAACATAAATGATTTGAGCTTTGCTTAAACTCCGAGCCTCGATGTTGAATGCACGATTTTCACGACTTTCAAAGAATAAGCGCTTATTTGAGAGAAAAAAAACTTGAATTCTTTCTCCAAATTTGAAAAACTTGACCAAATTTTTCTTTCTTTAAATTGACAACTTTATGCAATTGTTACATCAGCGTTTAATATTTTTTTATTTAAAATGGTAGGGACAAGAGGATTTTTTTTCAAATTTGGTCAAACTTTTCCAAAAAATTTTTTGCTACGCTTTTTTGTCAAGAACAGCGAAAAAAAACACCGCAATTTGATTATTTCTGGATTTTGACAAAATTTTGTCAAAATTTATTTATTCAAAAAAAAATTTTAAGGGGTAGATTATCGGTGACCAGGTAGTGCTAAAGGGTTTTGATGCAACACAACATTATCGATTATGGTGTTTTTGGGGGGTGCTAGATTTGCCGTCTAGATATCAAATTTACTACAAAAGGTTCACGGTTCGAGTGGGTTAGTCTTACAGTTTTTTTGGCAGTTTCTGATCAGTCTCTGTTCATCTTGAGAGAAGCCTCTGATTAGTCTCTATGTTCGTCTTGAGAAACCTCTGATCAGTATCTGTTCGTCTTGAGAAACCTCTGATCGTCTTGAGAAACCTCTGACTAATCTCTGTGTTCGTCTTGAGAAACCTCTGATCAGTGTCTGTTCGTCTTGAGAAACCTCTGATCAGCCTCTGATTGTCTTGAGAAACCTCTGATCAGCCTCTGATCGTCTTGAGAAACCTCTGATCAGTGTCTCTTTTCCAGGATAGTCACTTCGTGGGGTAACTTTCTTTGAATCTTCACAGCAATATTGCGTTTCAACAATAGGCAAACGGAAAGTGTTCGTAAAGCCGGGAGCGGCTCCAAAGTAAAGCTGACAAAACAGTCTTTCGTGGTATATTCAATTCTGTTCTATTCAATAGCAACTGTTCCACTTATCATCAAGGCAAAAGCATCGTTTACTTGGAGGCAAATCTAGCTTGATCTTTTTAGCAGGTCTTAGTCTAGGTCACCGATTTAAACTAATCTGTTCAAAAAACCGAATTTGTTAGGCTAAGCGATCAGTTTTGAGCCATTTTGGAAGTTATTCTTAGTGGGAAATCGGCCTTCGTATTTCTCAGAAAAAATACGTATGTTGCATTTAGAACGGAAAATCTAAGCGAAAGTTTTGATGTAATACGCACAAAAATTCTCTATCTAATGATATAATTTATTCAATTCAATTTACTCGGTAACACTTTACACCCTTATTCTCGCTTAATAAGGGTGGAATACGGGTGTACACCTCGGCGCGGTTGTATAAGGTTTGATCCTCCCGGTTAATTGCAGCAGTCGGACTAGCAGTTGAATGAATTATGATAGGAAAAAAACATAAGAAATGCGTGAAATTTGGTTGAATATTATGAAAATTTAACCCAAAGCCCTTAGAAGAATTTTTCAGCTGAATGAGTTAAAAAAAAAACAACAAAAAAATGGGCTTGAGAAAACGCACAAGGATCTTTTTGAAAGACTGGCATTTAAACCATAGTTCCCTATGGACAAACACTTGATATAGTTTAACAGATATTGTAGAATCGTTCGAGATATTTTTACGGTCATCAAGGAACAAAGATCTGATTTACAAAAGTAGGAAAAGGATCTCTTAAGTTTAACAAGATATAAACCTACTGCAATGGGTTATAAGTATCTTGTTAAGGTAATTCAACGTTGGTGTCAATGAAATATTCAATATCAATTTAAGGCCATTAATTTCTGTTGCCTTTCGGTGAAATTGAAAACCGTAATTGAAAATAGGCATTTTCTGAAACAGGTGCTTCCTCAAAACGGATACGATACTCGCGTTTCCGTTTGATGAAAATACAACTTTTAGTGTATTCAGTTGCTCTCAAAATATGTTTGCAGCATTTATATCAGTCCTCGTGCTCTTTTTCAAGCAATTTTTTGTACTATGAAATCTTTATTCGTATAATCTTTTTTTCGTATGACATTTTGAATTTTCGTCCTCATAAAACGGGATAAACAGGAAGCGCCCAGAGGGAATTAAGTTCTCTCTTAGAGCTTTTCAGCTCACAAGTCTCTAAGTATGCAATTCAGAGAAACTGTTTTGGAGACGTATACTGAAGACATGAAGGGCGGTTCTTGGGGTTTTGAGCCCCCCCCCCCTTCCACACCATCCACCGCTTGCGCTCGGAGGGCATTAAGTGGCTGAGTAGCTGTAACGAGCGGAAAAACGTTGAGAACTTATATTTCCCCATTTTCTTAGAACAAGGCCCACTCACTTACAAATTAGCTTTGAACGAACTAAAGATGTGAACAATTAAAATTGCTAATTTGTAACTAACATTAAAAAGCTATAAGTTCCTTTTTTTATTGTTCTATTTTCAGCTAGCAAATTCAACTCCAGAAAACTCATTTCGCCAACTAAAAGATCAACCAACCAATCAATCTCTGCTTTTCTCTATAAATAAAACTTTTTTCTAATCTGTTTTTATGATCAGTCTGCTAATTTGCTAATTTTCAGCTCATTTCTCACGTTTATTCGATCTAGATACTCTACTAGGCCTGATATTTATTTTAGCTGGACTGAAGATGAACAAAAACAGAGAGAGGAAGAAGAAATATTCTTTGGCCTTTCATCAACTGACAAATCGAAACACAATCACCGGAGGCTGAAGTCTCTGACTACACTAAATACGAGTGTTGACACAACAACGTCATTTGACAGGGCTACAAATCTGACCTACCAGCCAAACACCAGTCAATTCTTTCTTGTAAAGAACTCTGGGAGCAGTTTGCGCATTTTGACGTCATCCAGTGCAAGCAGCGTTGGCAAAACTCATCGACAACATAAAAAACTGTCTGGGATTTAATTTTAGGTTCTCTTGAAATTCGTAGAAAGTGAATTTTTTTAGTTTAACAAAACAAAGTTGCAGTCTGAATTTATTTGAAGGAACCAATGTTTAATTAGCAATGTTTAAGCAACTATAGTAGTCCTGTTGTTCTCTCTTTTTTATGCCAATTTTTTATGCCAATAAGTAAGGCCCGGAAATCTTCAATAGTCTCAAAGTGTGCAAATCATTGAAGCTGCTGAAATAACAAATTCAATTTGCGAGGGAAAAATTTTTGGCCCCTTCCCTCAACCCCCCTCATTCCACTCCACCTCGGCCCACCTCACTTCACTCCACCCCCTACCCAGCTCATTCCACCCCCCTCACCCTCACACTCGGCCCTCGCCTCACTCCGCCCCTAATCCCACACGGCCGACACAACTTGAAACCACAAACTCCAGTGCTCACTCTCACTCCAAACCCATTCCTCTCAATTAACTCCCCCGCGCACATTTTTTACACCCTCTCTCGTCACACTAAACTTAAGCTAACTTACCTAAGACGGTTAACCACTATACTGAAGCCAACCGCTCACCACCTAGGTTGAGGTTCAGACACAAATTGATTTATGATCAGACCCAGTCGAGCGCACACCCGTGTGTTCCCAGACCGAAATGACAGGGTCTTGAAGGAAATTCGAGCGCACTACAGTCTGGACGATGGTCTGGAGATGGTCTGATCAGAGGTCGATTTGGTCTGAAAAGTCTGATCATAGGCCGATTCGAGCGCACTTGGGTCTGATCAGAGCCGACTTCGAGCGCAATTGGGTCTGATCATAACCTCTTCGAGCGCACTTTTGTCTGATCAGAGGCGACTTCGACCGCATTTGGGTCTGACCATAACCTCTTCGAGCGCACTTGGGTCTGACCATTTCGAGCGCAATATTTCAATTTTTTTGTTTCTTTTTTACTGAGATTTGTTGGCTCTGCCAAGAGGCAGCAACAAAGCAGCGTTCTGATCAGAGACCCATCATAAGTCCGATAGCTCTGTTAAAAAAAGAGTCCAGCTGATAGCAGAGGCCGGTCCCCTTCAGAAGAAACTTTGATCAACTGGAGACAGCGATGTTTCATATGTAAAGCTGTCTAAGCTCATCCATTGAGTCAGAAATATACACTAAACTGTACACTAAATAAAATTTGTTCTCAACAGTTGGGTTTCGTTTCCTTTAGCAATACTTATATAATTGATTTTTCCTTAGATGAATTAAATACTGCAAACATCAGTTTTTATGAAAAGAATATATTATAGCATAACTAGGAGGTTTTTTCATAAGTAAAATTTGTCTCTGATCAGACTATTTCGAGCGCACTTGAGGCTGATCAGAACTGGTTTCGAGCTCATTTCAGTCTGATCATAAATGGCTGCAAGCGCAACTGGGTCTGACCATAAATGCTTCGAGCGCAACTGGGTCTGATTATAACCTCTTCGAGCGCACTTGAGTCTGATCATAGTCTGATTATGGTCTGGGCAATGGTCTGAATTTGAGTCTGACCATAGTTTGAAGATGGTCTGATCAGAACACCTTCGGTCTCAAATGTCTGATCAGAGACCTTTTGTGTCTGGAAAGTCTGATCAGAGCTATTTTGGGTCTGGAAAGTCTGATCAGAGATAATTTTGGTCTGGAAAGTCTGATCAGACAAAAATTTTGGTCTGGACCTCAACCTGGGAGTCACTTGAGAGCAATTTGTACGGTAATCATCTGGTCTTATACCCGGTGTTTACCCAGCGGCTACTAAAATTAACATTATTTCCAACGATGAAACAAACTTCTTCGAACCGATTATTTGCTATGGAACTAGAAACCACCTAAAATTATGACGATATATGAGTCCCAGTGAAGTCAAAGTTCATTAAACGTTTATTGATAAGGTATTTCACGTTTATCAGTAACATATTAACTAAAGATCAGTGTTGTGCAATGGGGTAAAAGCGATGGGGTAAAAAATTATCTTAGTCAAGAAGACAAACAAAAACGTATTAAATGTTGGGTATGTTTGGTACTGAGCACAATAAAGCTTCCGTATGCTGTTTTGCAAAATTTTGTATGTTTCGTTTCGAACGTAAGAAATGACCGGTATGTTCGGTTTTCAAATGTAGGAAATTGTCGATTTTAGATCCTAAAAAACTTGACGACAGGTTCGGTTTTTGACACATAGGAGATTGTTGTTATGTATGGTTTTAAAACAAAAAATGTCGCAGTTATTTTCGGATTTAGAACGTTAGAAGTCCGCGTTACTTATCAAAGTTTGCAGCACAACTAAAAAGACAAACCTCGAAAGATATCACAAAAATCAAATAGAATAATGCAAAAATTAATTAATTTTTGCAAAGATTGCATTATTTGAATTAATGCTAAACAATTGTCTTAACCTTGAAGAGGAAAATCAGTTTTCTGTAATGTTTTCTAGTACATTTTTTTTCAAAGAAGTCGGAAATCACGGAAAATAAGATCTTACAAGGTCTTGAAATAAAACATGCGCCATTTGCAAGAATCTTTTAGGATAAGTGTCGGATTGAAGAATTTGCAGGTTTCTCGAATCTTGACGGCAAAAAATTATGACCTTGTACATTTGATAATTTAGTTCAAGTCCGTCTCTTTGGTTCATTCAGGAACACTGTTTTTAACGACAAACTCCAATCAAAATTTACACCAAAGTCACTTCTTTTTGATCAGAAATAAATTGCGATGAGTATCCTTTTTGGAACGGCAAAAAAATTAACTGATTCTCCTCAAAATCTCTTAATGCTATTCGATACAAATCATTAAGGTAATGATATTAATTTGAGTTCTATTACACTCGATGTCAAAATCTTTATACTTTGCAGTTTATATCACGTACCATTATACATAATCATTATTTAAAAATAGCTTGAGCGTATTGGTGGTGCAAATAATAAGCACCCGCTAAGCTTGGGGTGAACAAATGGAAAAGATTGAGAGTGCTGTAAAATTCTTGCGCCAACCAGCTCAAATAGTAATAGTTGTGCGAACCTGACAAAAGTTTTATTTTTTATAGCCACAAAAGCCATAGTTAGGCCGTAATTGGTTTTATACTTTTTTCAATTTCAAAGAATTTGAGATGAGGGTCGAATATATTAGGCGGCAGCCCGATTGAGTGAAAGAGCAGTTATTTAGCCATTTGTGAACAGTAGGCTCTTATCAAATGAACGAGTTAAACTTAAGGTACTCGGTTGTCCTTAACCATTGTCTTTTCTTGATAATAGCTGATAATAAAGCAGTCACATTTTTTTAAAATGTTCAGCATTTATAATGTTCCAGTTTTACAATTTTCAACTAAGTTTGAAGCAATTGTTGTAAACAAGTGTGGTTGTTTAAGAATCGAAGAGGGCTGTTGGTTTTACAGGTTTTTGTAGCCTAAAACCTATCTCTTCATGAATTGAACTTTGATCTTTTCTAGATTTGTGTTTTTGATCATTAGGTGTCTGTTAATTTTTAAATTTCTTTTAGTCAGTGTGGTTCTAATTTACAGTAGTGTGTAATTGCTGATAATATGCAAGTGGAAAAGGCCATTCTATAAAGTTTTGGTTCCATAACAGCTCCTCTTCTCTAACTTAACTGCTATACACATCTCCATTCTGCTCAACTGTTTGGAGCTGTTTTTGCAAGAGAAAAGGGTCTCCTACTTTTTGCGTAATCGAAATTGCTTTCCCGTTCATCAATTTTAGCACCTAATTTGCATTCAATTGGTAACACTTTAAAGCTAAATGTCTGTTGTGAAATTATCTCCTCCGCTGAAATAAGCTAAGATTTAATTGATCCTCCTCATCAATTCGGTTACCTTTGTAATAATCGAAATTCGGCGCAATTATTTTGTCGTGCGAGTGACTTAATGCCCACAGGCAATAAGTCTCCGAGGAGCTTTTGGAGACTTACTAGACCTCAATGATGCCAATCAACGAAAATGCTCAGGCGAATTAACTACATAGTCTGAAGGGGCAATTCTTGGAGAGTAAGACACCCAATCAATTACAGTTGGCCCTCTTTCCCTCTTTTTGCTCCTCATCCCTCGCCAGAATAATGAAGCAGACGGAAAAACCATATGTGTATCCTCCATCAACCAGAGACTGAGAAGACTCTATTCTCTTTTGGAGACTGTAAAAGTAGCCCACCTTGGTTCTCCCTCAACTGGAGCGATGAGTCAGTTTACAAACACTAAACTTAAAGAGAACTCGCAAAAACATAAACCAAAACTATTGCAGAGATGATTAGTCTTAGAGCTTTGACCTCTAACAAATTTTTATAAACCTAGTTTGAATCACAGAAAACGCAAACCTAATAAATCGTTGAACATTATCGAAGAATTAACAAATCACTCTATCTATTTCACTCACCATGAATCTTAACTACAGCGAAACGACATTTGCTTCTGACACTTCCTACAATACAAGAGAAATAACCACACTACAACAAGAAAACAAAAACTTGTTAAACGACATAAATCTATTTGAAATTGTACCAACCCACAATGTGGATCATTAAATACCATTTTGATCACTGCGCCGATTATTTTAACAAAGAATAACAACCCTTCTTTTCAATACCAGAAAAATTTCAAACAGCCGGAACTCCATTTGTCTCTTATTTGAAAAAATTTTAGTCAACAGTTAACAACAAGCATAATCCTTTTTGTCCATGATCCGATAACAAACAGACACACTATTCTTTTATATCATACATTATTCTGTCCGCTATCAGACTCAATATTTGAACTGAGTTTCTTAAATACTCGCATCCCGCACCTTGCTTGACAGGTCTCCTACTCTTCGCGTGCTACAAATTGCTTTCCTTTACACCAAACCAAGCAGCTGATTTGCAATGAATTGGTGACACTTTACTGATAAAAATCCGTTGTGATTTTATCCAGGCTTCCTTCCTCTGCTGAAACAAGCTACAATTTATTCGACCCGCCTCATCAATTCGGTTATTTTTGTATTAATTGAATTTTGATGCAATTATTTTGTCTTGCGGTGGACTTAATGTCCAGAGGCAATTGATCTCCCAACAGATCTAGAGAATTACTACACTTCAATTATGCCAGTCAACAAAAATGCTCATGCAAATAAATTACATGGTCTCAAGGGCAAATCTTGGCCCCCAGCTGGTTAATTTTGGCACTTTTAATTGCTCTCAAACGAAGTTTGTAGCAATTATATTAGTCCAGTCGGTCTTTTTATGCGATTTTTCGCTTGACCAATTTTTGTCTGACGCTTTTGACTTTTTGTCCTCAAAAACTGGATAAACAGGTAGCGCTCAGCGGGCATTAAGTGCTCTTGGAGCCTTTCAGCTCACTAGTCTTGAAGTATGCGACTCAAAGAATCTGTTTTGGAGATTTATATTTATGGTGCGAAGGGAGGTTCATAGAGATTTACTCCCGTCCCACTGTTGCCCCTCCCCCCACTGCTGCCATCCCATCAGCCCCCGGTACATCCCCTCCCGCTTCGCTCACTTACGCCCCTTCAATTAGGCTAAAGTTAGCCTCACTAAACCTCTAGTCAGTCTAGTAGATAACTGCATTATGTGTATATTTCATCTCTTGACTCCGGTGGTATGTAATCTATTCACCGTAATAATTGAATTTGTCGCTACTGTTTTACTGATTGGGTTAATCTTAGAGAAATAGGGAAGTCTACTTCTCGCGCAGAAATTATTAGCTTTAGCTCATTATACTTTAACGCTGTAAAAGGACCCCGCCACGGGTATGCCTTTACTAGTGCGACCAGTGAGTTAACAACGACTATCTGTCTCACTGAACTGTTGAACAATAATGTCGCCAATCAAGATAATATGTACCAGGGGGAGAAAATGTATGTACCAGGGGATAATCAGTACTAAAGGCGCATTCAAAAGAAGGCCAAACAAAGATCAAAACTAAAGATAACTTGAGGCACGTGGTTGATTATATACACAAAGAACAATGAACGAGGTCTCAGAAAAGACATGAATTGCAACCGCTTTCGTTGATACCCTCAGGGAACTCAACTTCTTCATTATAAATTGGGCTCCATGAGGAAAACTCAATGTTGTCCAGGCTCTCTCTCTCTCACTCCCGATTCCCATGGAAAAAAATTTGCTAGCAGCCACTCTCCAGTATTGTTTATATGGCTACCTCCGCACCACGGGGCTGCGGAGTCAGCCGTATACGCAGTACTCAATTTTCCTTCATAAATATATATTAAGTTGGTTAAGCTGGTAATAATTATCCATTATCAGGCGGATAGTTCGGTTTCTGTCCCCACTGTCTCCAGTGGACGTATTCAAGATACTAAGGCAACTAGTGAGACCGGGTAAAAAGCACGTGAAACCAACTTGCAAAGTAAATTGAAAAAAGTACCAGCTTAATTTAATGCTTACATTTTTCTATTATTTTATGAACAAAAACTGTAATACAATCTAAAAAACACATTAAAGAACTCAATTAAACTATCACTACCTCTAATGCCTTTATCATCGAATGGGTCTATGCCTATTCTTTATTGCTCTCCTATTTCTATATGGTCTTTCTTACTATCAATAGTATATTTAGTTACATATTTACTTTTACTGTTATATATAGCGTTTTTATAATCTTCTATAGTAATTTGGTGTTGAATAGCAGATTTAGTTTTTCCTTTTAACTTTTTCTGTTCCTCACTTTTAACAATAGTATAAAAAAATGCTTTAGCTTCAAGGAATCAAGCTTCCATAACAAAATCGTCAGGTATTTCATCTTTTGTTTTTGCCTAACTCTGTGTTATGTAACACATCTTTCTTTTGATTCATTTCAGTTGCCATAGTACTATCTAAAGGAACACTTGTATTTACAAACAAACTATCAGTATCTGTATAGTGATAACTACAATCTAACTCTTTGTCAAAGTAATCATGTATAGCTTTATGCATAAATAGCTTAGCTTTCTCTAAAATAAAAAACCCAATAAAAATAAACTTTTATAACATAACATTACCTCAAACTTGCAGAGCTACAAGGTCATCATCAAAATCAACAGCATACTTGAAGTTAATTTTTTCTAACAATTTAATATATCTATCTACGTCACTAATTATCTCCACATCTTGTCAATTATACATATTGGCTATAGTCTTACCATAGAATGCATTATTCACTAGTTTAAAGAAAGTATCACCAATTTATCTCATCTAGCTTTTGATTTTTTTCTCTACCAAATTTTGAAATCTATAAAAAGTCTTATTAACCACTTTCTTTCTCTCTCTCTCTCTTTCTTTCTCTCTCTTCTCATATTTTAATTCCATTTTAACTGTACTATTCTCTAACCTTAGTCCATTATCCAAACACCAATCAATCATCTCACCGTCAATCATGTACTTTTCTTTATCCGTTAACTTTAAGATCAACTTTTTATTTGGTTTTTATCCTTTCCTTTTATTTCCATATTGATAGTCTCTGAACTGATCAATACTAGCTTTTTTATGTTTCGGGGAAGAATGGACATTTTGTCTTTTTTTCTATTTCTTTATAATACTTAATATCAAATGTACAGATTTATCCTATTTTGGTGCTAGACCAAGCATATAGAACATCATCACATTTATTTATCTCGCCAGTAGGAAAAGCTTGTACCATAGCAGTATAATTTAATCAGTAAAAATTTAATTACTTTATATAGTTCTCTTAACCAGTATACTCAGGATCTGTTTTCATATTCTTACATTTCACATGACAATGAACTAACACTGAAGATAATCACCTTTTATACCTTTTTGCATTGTATCATAAATATTAACTGTTTTTCCAAGATGAACCGGGTGTAGAATATGTATAAAGATCTATTTAATAATATTCTAATCTTTGTTCTCTAAATAAGCTATGTTCTCTAAACTTCTCAAATATATCTACCGATAATAGTGCACCTGCTTTAAGATATAGAAACATATAATCTTTCATTGAATCACAACCAGATTCCTCCCAACAACTCTTTGCTTGCTCATACTCTTCATCTGTAACATCACGTTGTGTTAACTTAGAATAAAATGCCTATTAAGTTTATCTAGGCTATCTAACTATTCATATGGAAACTATACATCTTGCCTTTTTGAAATTTCTACGCATCGAAATCCATAAGATGAGAAGAACAAGAATTTGACATAAGAAGTTGTACACTATATCATAAAGGAAACTGTACATCACTAATTTGAAAATGTAGAAGAAAAGGAAACAAAGAACTAATGGAGAAAGTATATGAGTCTAGCCAACAGCTTCTTTTTTTTCATCAACAGCTCCCCTTGAAGCATCAACAGTCTTGCGCCGGCTAAGAGTCCTTGAGCCTCGAATGCAGATGGAACTCCTTAGGATAGCGAAGCTCATTTCTGTCCTTATATGACATGTCAGCGTTGAAATTGTTTATATCAAAGTGTTTTTTTGTTGAAACTGGATTCCAAAAGTCTGCCGGCCTTGATGTCTAATCTTGCATCATCATCAGTTGTCAGTTGTTGATTTAAGAGCAAAAGTTCCCCTAGCAATGGCTGAAGATAAGGTTTTGATCTCAACATCATGGCATACCTCACTTCGCAAAGGAATCTCGAAGTTCGTTATGTCTCATATAGGTGTATCCTCCGTTCGGACAATGGAGGGCTTGTTCCAGTGAAATTTTCATTACTTGTGCATAATAAAGGCATCTTTAGTGATGCCATCACGAAACTCATTTTTTGCTAGGTAAAAATGATCGCTTCAATATCATAGCGTTCAAACAGCTTGATGCAAGGAAAAGATATTCCAGTACTTTTGATTGTTGGTGGGAAGCTTTACTATATTCGATAATAGCTCATCACTGATTGATTCCTCTTATTCTGTAACAAGTCTTCAATATTAGGGGTTGTAGCTTTCGAATGCAGTTGGGAAAAACAGCGTTCCATTGGAAAATATTAAATCAGTGTATCTATGAGGTACTTTGATATTGGAACGCTTGTAACGAATCCCGCACCTGTGAGCTAACGGTTGAAGTTTTAGTTGCAAAGTTATACTCAACCGTACAAGATTATCAATTGGAAAACAGAGATTTGTTCAGAGATCAATTGGAAATCAGAGGAATACAGAGATCAGTTGGAAAATTGATGATCAAGATTATCAATTTCTTTGGTGATTGTCCCCATTATATCCTATATGGTTCAAGTCTTGAAATCGTTTCCTCACACAAAGACCTGAGCCTCACCATGACACATAATCTAAACTGGTCCCTTCACATCTCGACACGACTTCAAAAAGCCTACAATACTTTCTTTTTTGCCAGATGTAATGTCTCAGGAGCAATATCTGTGAAATCTGAGCTGGATCTTTACGAAAGCACTACTCTCAGCACTTTGTTATGGTTCAACTTGCTGGTTTGTATCCCGAAGTGACATGAGGAAGATTGAACAGCTACAGCGCCGAGTTACCAAATGGGTTTGCCTTGGAAATCCGACTATAGTGAACAATTAATATTACTTAATCTCCTGCCAATTCCTATGTTCATTCAAGTACTTGACGTCCGCACGCTGGTAAGGATATGCAACGGCGGCTATGACATTGACCCACAATTCACTTTGAAACTTGGAGGAGCAAGTTTTCGCCACTGTAGAATTATCCCACACATTGAATACCCCAGTACTGATTTTCAATACCAAGAATTTTGTGAGAACTTGCCGTCTCATAAAACATTTTCCAGCAGTTGATGTTACCCAGACCGTGGGCCTCAAGCCAAGGCTCATGTCGATCTTCTGGACTTTTTTCCAAGAAAACTATTTAGAGACTGACCTCTGCTCTTGGGGCTATTCATGTAGATGCTCCATATGTATTACATGACTTCTGTAAGACGGATATTTGAAAAAAGAAAACATTGAATTGTTACAAAATGTTACACACCTTAAAATTGTCAACAAAATGGCATTGTACAAATTCTTAAATACATAATACAATAAGAATATGTTTTATTTGCAACGTTTGGAATACTAAAAACATAAAAAAAAATATATTGGATAATAAGGAAATTAAGAACAATGAACACTTTAAAAAGGTCCCTCAACAAATCTCTGTATTCCAATACCTTTGGGTCCTTCAGATATTCCTTGAAATAGAATTGATGTTTTTAACCTTATCGAGTTTTTGTCTTTGTTCATGTGGAAATTCATTGTACAATTTCATGGCTTGCAGCATCAATGATTTATAGAGGAATTCCGAATTACTTTTCATAGCCGGATAAATTTTTCCCGTTCTCGCATTCTTTACAATTGGAAGTTTGCAATACATTGTTATTACTAAAAACTGGTAAATTTTTCCTAACATATTTCAAGAAAAATACCATACATCGATATTTGAGAAGGAATTCAACAGGCATGATTCTGTTTTTTCTTTTTAAATCAGTCGAGCGATCATACTTTTTTTCTTTTGAAATACTTTTATTCCCCAATTAAGTTGTTTTTCTAATGTTATCATGAGATTTTTTCTGATACCAACAAGCATAAGAGATGAGTATTGAATGTGACTTAAAACAAGCGCATTCAATAGTGTTACTCTAGTTTTTATAGGAAAACAGTTCCTTATATCTTTCAAGATTTTGATGCTGCACGCCATTCTGGAGAGTATTCTTTTGATCTGTTCTTTGAAGTTTAATTTGTTTTCTAATTTTATCCTTAAATATCTTACCGACGACGATTCTCCTATGTTCACATCGTTAATATTGAGATAAGACGGAGTTCGTGCTTTTTTTGATGGAGCAAACACGATATACTCTGTCTTCTTATTGTTCATCATTTATGATGTGATTGGAAGTAATAACATAGTTTTTCAATATTTTTTTCCAAATAACTTCTGGCTATATTTTCATTAGTATGAGAAGAATAGAGAAAAGTGTCATCGGCGTACTGGATTACTTGACAATTGTCATTATCAATAGCTCTATGAAGATTTTTCGAATAAATGTTGAACAATATTGGTCCTAATACTCCCTTGTGGCACACCTCTGTTAAGTAAAATCCAGTCGGACTCATTTCCCGAGAAAACTACTTTTTGAGTTCTGTCTTTCAAATATGATCTAATCAATTGTGTAGATGTTCCGTCGAATCCTAAACATTTCAATTTTTCCATTAGTATTTCGTGTGAGATTGAGTCAAATGCTTTTGAGAGATCGAGGAATGCTCCACAAACTGTATTCTTTTTATCCATTTCAGTTCTTACATATTCCGTACATTGTAGTATGGCATCTGTTGTGGACACTTTTTTCCTATATCCAAATTGTTTAGGTGACAGCAAGTTATTTGAGATCAAATAGTCATTAATTAATTAATTCCCTCAACTTTTTGCGTGCAGCATGAATCCCCTCAACTTTTTGTTGTAAATTCATATTATTATTATTATTATTGCGATTATTTTAATTTGAACTCATATTTTTGACTTTGTCATCTTAGCATTTTATACTTGACGATTCACTTAGAGCTCGAAAACGTTCGGAACAAAGTCATTTGACAATTTGTTTTCAAACCTATTTATGTAAAGTTAATCGATTGCTTCTTCTTTGAGCTCAAAATTATCTCAGGTTTGTGCTGTGAATAGTAACAAACACTTCTGATTTCAGAGCTGGACATGACCTTCTGATCAGCGACATGCTGGGTATTGATACATTGAGTATTTCCGATCATCCCCCTTCTTAATGGTCATATATAGTAGTGGCCCACAATCATGTTAAAATGACTTAATGGGGATATGATGGAAAAGACTTTTCGAAATTTGTATTCTGAATCAAAATAACCATTCTGATTTTAGTAGCCGTGGTCACTCATAAATATGATGCTGCTAACCCCGACGAGCTGACGATTGTTCCCGGGGATGTAATAAAAGAATGTCAGCCAGTGGAAGGAGAAAGTGGTTGGATGACTGGAGTATTAAAGGGACGGAAAGGATTGTTTCCAGATAATTTTGTAAAGGTACGCATACATTTGTGACACTCTTTGAATTTTGGAAGTGGTCCAAGCTTATGCCACATACAGGAAATTAATCTATTTTCTGTGTGCCTAGATTAAAAAGGAAACGACGGAGACTGTTGCTACTCCAAGGAAGGAAACAATGTTTATCCCAACAGATGATAATGAGTACGATTTGGCTGGGTCAAATACAGAAACTCCGAAAGGTATTGATAGCTAATGACTCAATTTAACGCCGAATCGCAACTATCATGTAGTAGTAGTAGGCTAAGATTCTTGATTCCCAATGGCTTTCACCCATTGTTTGTCCTTTCAAGTCAGCATCTTCAGGAGTTATTAAATAGTTTCAGATTATTGAAATGAATACGCGGGGCAGCCATGGTGGCCCCCAGTCTCATTGATTTCTGGAAAAGCTTATCACGAGGATATATCAATTATCTCTAACGATATCTTTGGGTGGACCTACTGTCAGGACGTCCTACCTCGACACTGTAGTCAACACCCTTCCTCAACCAGCTTAGTTCCTCTCAATTTATATTATATCATTTGTATCTTTCACCTCTCTATCCGTATGATCAAAATAGTTGCGGCAAGTTCCCTTTATCATTCCATCAACAAGTTAAAACCATCAGAACAAGAGAAACTTTCTGACATTGTTTACTCTTTCCCTGGCCTTAACCTAGACCCAAACACATCAAACTATTGTTACGATTATCTTACATCAGCTCCTTTGAGAAACCGAAACATTATTCTTTGGCACGATCTTCTGAATAATACTCTAACCTCTCATTCCAGGAAGAAAAACACCCCTCAAACGGTTGACGAATTGATCGAAACCTTGAAGACTATTCCCAACCTCTTTTGTGTTGTCACCTGCCAACGCGAAGGAGCGCCTTATATCTTTGACAAACTTGTAAAGGCTCTAAAGTGCTACGTAATCGACGTGACAAAGCACATCATTAGTGCCTCCGAACAAACCGACGAGTTGGTATTAGCAGAATACCGAGAGCTCCATCAACACCCAGACGTGGAACTGCGAAGCCTGGCATCAGTACTACACTACAACACTGACATCAAGCGAATCTTCAAGACACGTGGTACGAAGCGACGATCGGCTGGTGAACGACGGGAAGCCAAACGAAGAAAACTCTAGATCGGGTAGGCGTGCTTATTGAGTCTTTGGCTCTGAGCCCCTACTAGTTCTTGTTCATTTGTTAAACTGTTAATCTTCTAAGGCGCGCTTATTGAGTCTCTGGCTCTGAGCCCCTGGAAGATGTCTAAACACAATACCCGCCATCGAATGAAGTTAATCTCCGATTGTTGCTCTACATGTGCCGAGAAAATTCTTAAAAATGAAAGCTCTTTTGACTGCTTCTTTTGTGGACGTCGAATGCACCTAACAGAGAACTGCACAGGCCTAAGTGAAACGGCAATGAAAGGAGTCTTTGCCCTCGGTAAAAATGCCCTACTGCTTTGTAACGCCTGCGTTGAAGATAAACGCCAAGAAAAGATTGAATATGCACTTCAAGAGCTCGCGACGGTAAAAGAGCACCAGGAAAACCAAATGAAAAACCTTGAGTGCGAAATGACTGACCTCAAGAAAGCTGTCTCTGAGATCAAGTCTTTCCTCACAAGCAAGCCCCAAACAGAAGCAGTCCCCACTGTTGTACCAACCCCAAAACCTGAAGCGCCACCGAAACCTGTTGAAGAGATTAACGGCATACGAATACGTGGAATCCCTGAATCAAACGAAAAAGAAGCTAGACTACGACAGGAACATGATCTTGCCCAGGTTCAGAAGTTACTGGCGCACGTCGAGGTCAATGCGGATATTGGAGATGTGATACCGCTTGGGCGGCACGAGGAGGGCAAAACTAGAACAGTACTTTTGAAGATTCCGAATGCCTATCAACGACGAATGATTTTACTTTCTGCGAGAAAACTGAAAACCTTTGGCGAACCTGTGTTTTTGAGTCGACAACTAACAAAAGAAGAAGCTGATCGTGAAAACCAAGCTTTAATGCGAAGACGTGAACTAATCAATGATGGCACCGAACCAAAGAATCTTCGAGTTCGTGACGGAAATTTGTTCATCCGGCTAGGCACAAAATGGGTCAAGGAGAAAACACCCGAAGTCCACGGGTCCTTTTGACTAACCACCTTCCTCAACATTCTTATCTACAATGCCAGAAGTATACTCGAATATGACCGACGAACCTCTTTCTCCAATGCCATAACAGGAGCAAATCATTACCAAATCATTTGCCTTACAGAAACGTGGCTTACTGAAAGTGTCAAAGACAGTGCAACCTTCCTCGCCAACTTTACAATACACCGAAAAGACCGACCAAGTGCAAAGGGGGCTACAAAACACGGTGGTGCACTCATAGCTGTTGCTCGAAACATTCCAAGTTGTGAAATTGTCTCAAGCTTCAAAGAATGTGTTGTTATCCGGTTGCTGATGAACAAACCTATCATAATCTGCTGTCTTTACAGTGCGCCGCGCAACAGTCATTACACAAGGTCGGTTGCTGACTTCGCACAACTTTTGACCTTTCTGAGGTCCAAGCAATATGAATATGGAGCTGTCTGTTCATACATTGCTGGGGATACAAATCTGACCTGTACCCACTGGCCTTCGATGACCTCGACTTCGTCCGACGAGCAGATAATACTGAACGAGCTCTGCGACCTAAACTTTCAACAACTAATTCGATCTCAAGATGGAAAGTCGCTGGACATTTTCCTATGCAACAAACCCCAGACTGTTTCAAGCATTGTTCATGACCATCATTTTAGAAGCATGTTCAGAAGCGATCATATGCCGTTTCACGCCAAGGTCTTCTTTGCTATCAAGCTATCACACACACAACCGCCAAAACCAAGGCAGAAGCTCGACTTTGGAGCCTTTGCATATAAGAAAGCTAATTGGAACGAGATAAACGTGTTTATTGCTCAGCATCTTTTTCTTCCTTACTGTCTGAGCAACGTAGACTTGATGTTAGATCTTTGGTACCAATGGCTTTATGAAATCCTCCAAGATTTTTTACCTATCATCACAAAACACAGATCTGAACTCGCGCCCTGGGTCAGTCATGGATCGTCTCACCTTATCAAAAAATTGAATACCCTTCAACTAAAGCAGCAACGGAAACCAACGCCCACAACTAAACTCAAAATCGAGCATGTGCAAACGAATCTTGCTCTAGCACTTCAACACGACCAACAAGAGCATGAACTTCGACTCTTCCAAGATGGCAAGTTTACTGACATACAACGCTATCTCAAGTCTGTCACCAATTCAAGTTCTGTGCCCGCCGAAATCTTCCTGAATCACCGAACAGCTATTACTGACGTTGCTAAAGCCGACCTGTTTAACGACTACTTCCAGTCAGTGTTCACACAGATGCCTTACAGAGTCAAAGCAGACAACAAGAACGTTGTAATTCAGTTGAGCCACGTCTACTCTACCACCGAAGAAATCCAGAGCTCACTGCTGCAACTTGTTGTAAATAAAGCCAAAGGACCAGACAGGATAGGGAATGCGCTCTTAAAAAACCTCCACAAGTCATTGCCAAAATCGCTTGGTCTACTCTTCAATTTAATAGCTTGCAAAGCTCATTTCCCAACTAAATGGAAAGTAGCTGAAATTGTACCAATCTATAAAGATGGCGACAAACAGGACGCCTCTAACTACAGACCAATCAGCCTTCTGTCTGCAGTGTCGAAATTGTTAGAAACGCTCATCTTCAACAAACTGATTCCAGTAGTCTACTCAACCTTAAATCCCGCACAGCATGGTTTTCGGCCTAAACGATCGACCACAACAAATCTAATAGAGTACTTGCATGAGATCTTCAGCTGCCTGGACTCCAACCCTTCCTACCTCACGACCTTTTATATCGATTTCCAGAAGGCATTCGACAAAGTCTCTCACGATCTACTTTTAGACAAACTATCGGCGCTTGGCATCGGAGGAAACTGCCTAAGTCTGCTTCGAAGCTATCTGTCAAATCGGAAACAAACAGTGCGAATAAATAGCACAACCTCAAAAGAACTTGATGTCTTTAGCGGCGTCCCCCAAGGTTCCATTCTAGGCCCGCTGTTCTTCCTAGTCTTCATAAACGATTTGCCGTCCTGTGTTATGTCAAAGGCTTTTGGCTATGCGGATGATTACAAAATTGTAGGGACCAATCCTGTGACGCTCAACATAGATGTCAGAAAACTGTGGAGGTGGTGCGATGATAATCTGATGTCAATGAACCTTACGAAAAGCAAGCTGCTATGTATTAAAGGCTCTGCCCAATTATACCTTCGAAGCCACTCAATCGATTAAAGATTTGGGCCTCTTTGTTACTGACTCTTTAATCTGGACACTACACGCGAAGAAAAGAACTGAAAAAGCCTTGAATGCATTCCTTCTGCTAAAACGAAACCTTTGCAAGGCAAATTTTGCAACCAGGAAAAATGCATATGTTTGCTACGTCGTGCCAATTGTCAGCTATGGCGCGGCCTTGTGGAAACCATCAAAGGGCGATTTAACTTTACTTGAAAGTGTTCAACGAAAAGCAATGGCCTGGATATTCAAAACCAGCAACAGCGTCCTCTCATACAAGGAAAAACTTCAGAATATCAACATCTTGCCACTGTCTCTATATCAAGAAGTTCATGTGTTATTATTTGCAAAAATGTTATCGGGAAAAGTTGATATAGACTGGCAAAGCCATGTCACTCTCACTGAGGTGGGAACCCGGAGAGCCCAAGTCACTAGAAATTTTATCTGTAAGCAAATGCGGTTGCAGAAGAGTGAGTCAGATTTTTGGTACCGAGCCTGTCACCTTGCAAATCTGTTCAATGATTATTTCAAATATGATATCCTCCTTGATCGAGAGCACAAGAGCAAACTCCTGGAACTCTACAATCGGTTCTTCATATCCCGCTACAACGAATCAGACCCTTGCACGTGGCGTCTCTTGTGTGGCTGCAATAACTGTAGAGACTTGAAGAAACTCATCTTTACGTAAATATTATAAATTTTGTACAACTCAATAACCCGGTTTTATGCGAACCCGTGGATTACTTTATCCTAAATCCTTTGTTATTATTATTATTATTATTATTATTATTATTATATTTACAAGTTCCTAATTGAGGTACTAAGCTGTTTTGGGATTTCGTGGCACCATTGCAGATTTGAAGCTTGTTGGTTTAGTTCTTCGATCTATAGTTCAGAAAGAACACAACCAATTAAAACCGAATTGGTGGTGATCACTGAGACGTCGTTTTTCTTAACTCAGACATAAATTAGGAAGAACTAAACCAATAAGCTCCAAATCTGCAATGGTGGTACAACATCCCAATACCGCTTAGTATCTCAAATAGCGAATTCTTAAATATGAAAGGAAGCAGGTCAAAAACTCAATTGAACCCTAATAGAGAGCAAAACAACCAAAAAATTAAAAGGGCCGCAGTCTTATCATCTGTTCGAAGCTACATTTAAATTGCAGCTGCAAAATTTGTTCCAAAAACAACTTAGCTTTTACCAGCTGAAAAAACTTGTGATTTCACTACATCCCCAACAAAACTGCATTCAAACACTGGCATTGCTTGCTGCTAAAGTTGCTGCTCACATCCTGAAGGTCAAATAGATCCGGGAAGGAATAGCAACAGTTTCCTGTCAAACGAAGTTAAGCAATGATATTATACCTACGGTCTTTTTGAATGAGATTTTTTGCTTGACCGATATTTCGTCTAACCCTTCTGACTTTTCGTCCACAAAGACGGGATAAACCGGTAACGCCCGGAGGGCATTAAGTTTTCTTAGAGCCTTTCAACTTACTAAACTCTAAGTATGTGATTCACCGAAATTGTTTTGGAGACAAATTTTTGGTATGAACGGCGGTTATTTGAGTTTGACCCCCACCACACTTCACCCCCTTTCATCCCAATCCACACTTCCTGAACGTAGTTACACCCGTATTCCATTGCACTCGCCCCCCGTGCTCCCCTCACGCCGTGCGCTATTCCCCTCCCGCCTGCGATCACCGCACGCTTCTTCACAAGCTAAAGCTATCCTCCCTAAATCGTAGCTAGCCATTGACAAATCCAACCGCTCGCCAGTCGTTTCAGAGTAGTTCGCCCAACGGTAGTTGGTTATGTTTTAGTTTTGCAGTAACAATGAGCGAAACTAGACAACACAGTTGTGCTGCTCGTAGATAGTGGACAAAAAGCTACCGAAAAG
This sequence comes from Convolutriloba macropyga, assembly GCF_964194025.1. Classification (NCBI taxonomy): domain Eukaryota; kingdom Metazoa; phylum Xenacoelomorpha; order Acoela; family Convolutidae; genus Convolutriloba; species Convolutriloba macropyga. The sequence continues at coordinate 38,638,855 of NC_134471.1, read as the reverse complement.
GATGAGTTTTCCTCAGAGCCACCATACTCTTGATGCTCATTACTGTCTTTCTCTGGTCGACTTCCTTTGCCTTAATTTTCCTCATACGTTCATGAATGTATAGCTTTTGCTTCAAAAATCAAAAGTTTATGATCATTTTTTTCTGATCAACACAATTTATGATTTTGTGTAAGTGATAATGTCATCTTGTGTGTTCTTAGAAAATTGAGATCGATTTTTGCAACTCGCATTGCAGTTTCAGCCTTAGCATCTTTGATGATAGCGTACAAAGTTTCATTGTGTTGGTTATTTCATCCTGGCTCTCATTCCCTGTTTATGTGATTGTAAATCAGCGAAATGTTTGCTTGGTGCTGTGTTAATGAGCTAATCAAAAGTTTTCAGATTGTGTGTCGCAAGCAAGATTTTCTCATGAATTGTGATGTTCGGCATTTTTGTAACTGACCAGTGCTTGAGAGAGGGTTTCACGTTTGAGATCGTAGCGTCGTCTGCGGTTGCATGTTTAGCTCTTCTTATATTTGATGCTCTTGCCTTACGTTAATGCCGATGCATGTAATGTGCAGAATGTCACATAAGCAACACCAGAAGGACCTATAAGCTTCTTCGAACTTTCTGAACTACGAGACTACTCGGACGCTATCAGCTGTTCATTGAAGCAAGCAGTAAATCATTGTTATTGATGCATTTTAATAAATTTTTAGGTTCACCAGTTTCAAAGCCACAAATGCTTTTGCCCGTTTCCATTAAATTTTGTGATACAGCATGGATTGCTTGGAAAATTAATTTTAACCAGAGTTTTTCTAAAAAGGAAAATGATATAAGAAAAACATAATTTTGCAAGATGTGATCAACGATGCTCGAACGAAATGCTATTTTCTCTTCTTCAGGTAGCGTGTATATTCAAGAAATCGAGAGTATGGAAGGTTCCTTCCAAGCTCAATTAAAATTTTCACTACTAGCTCATATTTCTCTGTTCTCTGAAAATTAAGTAATGGTTAAGTGACTCTCCTTGAACTCACTGAGAACTTCTGGCGTTTATCGTGAACGGCGAAGTGGTTCGAGATATTAAGTCAGAATTTCGAAGTGACTTCTGCAGAGTCACTTAACCGTGCTTAGAACAGCAACTTCTGGCACTGCAGACTTTCGGCATTTTAAAATTTGCAGGCGAGTGTTTTAATACTCATTTCGTATATTTACTCGTAGCACTCTGCTGAGCAAGCCAGCTTTTGATAATCTTCTAATAATGTATATTTGCCATGAAGGTGAAGTCATTTACTTTAATGATTTCAAGCGAAGTTAGTGGAAATGTTCGGCCATGTTGGTCTTTTTATGCGATTTTTGACTTGATCGGTTTTCCGTCTGACCTATTGACATTTTATGCTCGAAAACGGGATAACTGGTAAAGCCCGTGGGTGATAAGTCTCTGTTCAGTGCTCCTGGAGCTTTTAATAGACTCTAAGAATACTTTTCACCCAAAACTCTTGGGGACGTTCAAATAGGGTTCTTGATTTAGTGGCAATTTTCTGATGTTTGGTATAAATATTACAGATTTTGGATAATCCTGGTATCGGTGTCGGTCGTACTAAAATTTAAGCTGAAAAAAATTTAATTTATTAAAACTTAAGCATGAACGGTTCAAGTCTTACGTTGTTACAGGTAACGTGGTTGAAGTGATCACTGACTTCGTAGCTGTTAAACCAGGCCAGATGAATGTGTCCAAAGGAGATAAGGTCAAGGTCATACATACTGATTTGGTTGATCCGAAATGGTAAGTAAAGTTGAAGGCAATAACAAATTAGTGCTGTTCACAAAATCTTGATAGGACATGCTGCTTATATCACGCCTCATCTATATGAAGAGGCCCAATATTTTTTAGAAAAACTAAAAAGTCTCTGCAGCCCCATGAAAACAATTGATAAACAGATCTCTGAGCTTCACAGTAGTCTCATGATAACTCTAGACAAATTTTGTCCCATGAAAAAAGTGAAACCTAGCAAAAGAAAAAACTGGATTGACAATGAAATAAAAAAGAGACTACTAAAAAGAAACAACTAAGAAGAAAAATGAATGAAATAAATTCCGAAGAAAACAAACTTGCATACAAAAAACAAAGTAATCTTGTAAAAAACTTGGTAAGGAAAAAAAGATGGACTTTCTATCAAGAAAAATTACACGTGGAAAGTAGGCAAAATACGAGAGAATTTTTCAACATCTACAACGAATTGATGGGAAAATCACAAAAACCAGAACAAGATATTTTCACCCAAAACCAAGTTGAAAACTTCAATAACTTTTTCGCGAGTATTGGGAAAAAACTTTCGTCTGAAATTGAACCCAACAATAAAACTAAATTACCACCGAAAAACATCAACTCTTTCTTTTTTAACAAAATTACCAAAAAAGAAATAGAAGAGGTACTGCATAAAATTCGACCTAAGTACTGCTTAGACTGCTATGGCCTAAATTACATATTTCTAAAGAAAATGTCTGATCCTCTTGCAAGTTGTTTGGAACGATTGTTTCATAGATGCATTATCAAAAGTTATTTTCCTGATGCTTTAAAGATTGCCAAAGTTGTACCCTTACACAAGGAGGGTGACAAACATGAGCCAACAAACTACAGGCCAATCTCCTTGCTACCGACAGTCGGGAAGATTTTTGAGAAACTGATCTATAATAGGTTGGTACAGTTCCTCGATCGCTATCACATTCTTCGGTTTTCGGAACAAACGGAGCACAGTTGATGCCATTGCTACATTGGTGGCAACAATTCGTCAATTATGGACAAACAGAACTAATGTTTCTTGCTGCACATTCCTCGATCTAAAGAAGGCGTTCGACACAGTTGATCACAAACTTTTTGTTACAAAAATGTTTTTGTTATGGTTTTCGTAAGGAAACATATAAGCTTATTGAATCGTTCCTGAAGAACCGAGAGCAATACATTCAAATTGGAACAAAGAAATCTTCGTTGAAACTTGTAGAAACAGGTGTCCCCCAAGGGTCTATACTGGGACCAATTCTGTTCCTTATTTATATTAATGACATCAAATCAATGCAGAAAGAAACAGATCTAATACTGTATGCTGATGACACAGCAATTATAACAGGAAGTAGGAACATTGAACTACTGAACAATCATCAGTTAGCACTAAATGACACAAATGATTGGATAAAAGGAAACAAGCTGGTCCTCAACGCAAATAAAACAAAAAACGTGCTCTCTAATGGTCGACGGAAAATTCAGTTTGAAAAAGAATTTTCTTTCGGTAATGAAACGATTGAGTCAGTAAAGCAGTACAAATATTTAGGTGTGATTATTGATTGTCAATTAAGTTTCCAACATCATGTATCCTACATCGAAAAACGCCTTGTCAAGTTTTGTGGCATTTTCTACAGGCTCAGAAAAGTCTTAACATCTCGTCAAATGATCCAAGTTTTTAGAACATACATCAAGCCAATATTGCAATATGGAGTTCTCATCTATGGCTCAACTTCTAAAAATGTGTTAAAAAATCTGGAAAAACTTACAAAACGGTTAATTAAAATTATCTTCTACAAAAGGAGTTTCGAATCGCTGGGCTCATTGAGAGAAGAACATAAACTCTTCACTGTTAGGGAACTGCACATATATGAACTTTTCAAAACTCTTGCATCCTTGTCAAATTTGTTGAGTGGTCAGGATCTAAAAAACCTTTCAGGCAGTCTGTCTAAAAGGATCTCAACTAGAAAGAACTCATGCGTGAAAAATTGTTTGTATACAAGGTTAAGAAGGTTATTAAACCTAGTTTTAATAATCGAACCAATGTTTGTAGACAAAGTAAAAAACCTGAAAGAAAACGAAATACGTAAACTTTCACACAATTTTTTAGACAATTTCATACTGGAAAATGAACAACTAACGGAAGCAATTTTTAGTTAACAAAAAAAACAAAACTACGGATTATGGTATTTATTTTTTTTGTCTCTTTTGTTTTCAATTTACTAAAAACAAACAATTTGATTTACCCTTAGTGAATAGGTATTGACAGTGAATTATTTTCCGCTAGAGGCACTTGAAAAGAGGTCAGTGAGACCTAATAGTGTGCTCTTGGTTGGTGCGATTTTATTGATTTTACAAATAGTGTTCTGTTTTTGCAATCATTGTAAAATTAATGATAATTATCCTGTACCAACCATAAACAATTTATTATTATATTATTATTATCTAGCCAAAACAAAATTGTACCTTTTTTATGACCCGACAATTCGACATGATGACCTGCTTTTTAAATCAGCTGAGTGGGCATTGAAACAGTAAATTAAAGGGGTGTTCAGAAATTTTCGTTCAGTTATGGTTTTAAGCCATTTTCCTAATTTTCATCTACTTTGGTTCAATTAGTCCCACTTGTGGTTTCTCGTTCGGATTCGACGTGACATAATTGTTTTATTTGTACTGGTGACTTTCCTTTCAGTTGTTTTCGTCAAGATATCGTTAAATTACCAGTCAGTGGTAAATGTCACTTGTATGGTCTTTTTTAACAGCAGTTCTTGGCATCATTTATACCTTGTTTCCCAAAATCTTTATTAATAGCCGCATCAGCAATTCCAGGCGCTCCTATTTTTTTACTTTGTCTAACAGATTTTTGTTTTGTCTTACCCTGCGTCCCACGTTTGTTTTTTTTTAACGTCAACTGCCATATTAATGCCCAATACAAAAGCTGAAGTTTGGTTTAGTACTCAAAATCTCGCATTGGGGGAATCTAGCTTTGTTGTTGTGCCTCGTATAGCAGTGACAGACTCTGATTCTGCTAACCAACTGAAGGATCGTGAAACTTCTGCGGTTTGAAGATCAGATAGAACAGCGATCCGCTTCGGTATTTTTCTCACCCTCTCAGAAAACCCTCTAAAGGATTCAAATGCCATTGGATCGAAAGGAATCACGCATTTTTGTACATTTTGTTTTAACTTTTTGTCTTTAGTTGCCACCAGAGCAAAATTGAATGGACCATTGAATATATCCCTTTTCGGCCTTCAGATCCTTCGTTCATTGTATGCCAGCTATGTTGCGCGTAACATCGGTGGTTTGGGCTCGTAACCTCTCTTGCACACTTTGATCGATGAATAAAACCGTTGATCCACTATCGATGAAAGCATTTGTGTTCAGCCTGTTGCCCCCACTCTGTATTGAGACAGGAACTGTCTAACGAAACCTCGTTACTTCGTTACTCTGGCTGATTGTTGCTGAGCTTACTTTAAATGCGTGATTGTCCTCGTCCATTTGGTTTTCGGAGTGTAGCAATCCGTTTTGCTTCTTGGTACATCCATTGATACGGCCTGCATTGACCTTAAAATCTTTGATTGCATGTCTTTGCCTAGACATCCGTAACATAAGCGTTGCTTCCTCACCGCTGCGTAGTGATCATTAACACTCATGTTCCAAAATAATAGACAGTTCCAAATTGTATGAGTGCCTGCCGTCAGCTAACGGACATTGATCACTTTGCATTTGCTTCGTTTCTTTCATCTTCGAACTACCACTGAAGTTCGATGTTTTCGAGAACCGCTTGTCTCTATTTGTGCTTCTTCGGACGTCTTCCTTCTGCTCTCCATTGAAAGCTGAAAACCCTTCATATACATATGCCCTTCTGGTTAGCCATTTTCAAACATAATCAGATCAAGCCAGTCTTCATCCTTGTCATCGACATAGAAACTTTATTTCTCTTTGAGATTCTGCGGTAGTTAAACAACTGCCATATACAGTGTTGAGCTTGATTGCAGATCATCGATCTGCTTGTACTCTTTGAGTACGTTCTCCAAAATTGAGACAATAACTGAGAAACTTCAGACCTGTTGAGTTGTGAGGCTTCACCTGACTAGCCTTGCGAAGACTCCCAGCTGTGCGTCGATCACGAGGCCTTCCAAAATTCCTCTCTAGAATGCTCCAAGCAGCACCATAGAACTGCCCCGAATAGCCCATGCCAGAGATTGCTGATTTGGTCTTGCCTGTCAGAGTCTTCAGATGGCCCATCTTCTCTGAGTCTGGTATTGAACACTTTACCAATGAACATACTAGACCACTCCGGCCATTCGAGGGGGTTTCCATCAAGGTTGTTCAACTTCAGCTTTGGTAGGTTAGTGCGAACTGAATAACCACTGTTGTATCGTAGACGAGCTCTGGGGAAAACCTCTCGCTCTTCAACGCTTGATGAAAAGTCGCGTGAAACGCGATATGGTGCGAAGTGAATAGGCCTGTTCACTTCAGGGGTTGCTTCGAAGCGGGCTGTCGATCGGTCTTGTTAGGTTGTCGATTCTACTGGCCCAGTCTGAGACATCTCTTCTTCAGGGTTCAACTGAAGGGTGGCTTGTCTCGAGCGCTAGTTGATTGGGAACGGACACTATTTTCTAATGCTGTTCTATTCACTTTGGATTTCGATATCAAATTTTTCATCCGTTCTTCACGCGTTTGCTTCGCTGAAGATTTTCATAATTATTAACTGTTTCTTTACCGCTTGCTGTAGCTCCGCTGTGTATTGTTTGAGCAACTGGCTTGTACGTTGGATAATTATTGTTTACTCTAGCTATCGTTCGCTGCTTGAGATGTGCTGCTTTGCTTTGTATTCATTGCTGACTGCTCGCCTTTGCTTTTATATGCAAGCCAATGATAGTCCAACTTCTTCCAAAATTGAAGCTTCCTGTCCTATCGTATTTGCGTCGGCTGATACTGTACAGTACACAATCCGTTGATTAAGCTTGAAATGCCTGTTTGCTTTTGCTTTGCTTTTTTCCTTTAAGCACGGTTCGCAATTCAATTTCCCCGAATTGCAATTTTCTGTTCGCCTCAATGGCTGCTTGCTGTTGATTCGTTTGTTTTTTTTCTTTGGTGCCTTTGGCACTTTCTTCATCAGATTGGACAACATATTGACTTCGACTGTCATGGTTCGGGTTGTAACGGCTGCTCTCCTATTAAAGGCCAGGAAAACCCAGTTTGTTCCAGCGGTTTGAAATCTGTCCGGATATTACGTTTTTGTAGTTAACTTTTGTGAACTGTATTATCTGCGATTGTGTAGGTTACCTTTGCATAACTCGTTGATCAATTAGTCTCAATAACTATTCGTTCAGCTTTGCTGTTTAACAAACTTGTTTCGTTCAGAATACAAAATCAAGTTGAAACACTCAAACTTTTGTTGAATTTTTGTTAATAACTGGAAATACAAATAGAAATTTCAAATTATCTCGAAGTTAAATCCTCAGTATTTGACTGCTATATTAAATACAATATTAAATAACTATATGATTTAAGTAAGAAATTTGTGCAAACGCAAAGAAATTTCTTGAAATTTCTGTATTCGCCATAATAACTATTCCAGTGTGCAATTGGCCTCAATAACACCAATATCAAACTATGCTAGGCTTCGCTGAAGCCAGTAAGAGAAACTGCTTTGCAGTTTCCCCTACGTATTAGGAGCTTTGTACCTCATTAAGAAAGTTGTGAGAATATCAAAGTAAATTCTCTCCAATAATTACTGCTCAAGAATTGTGCTTCAATTTGCACTGTATTTCAGTTTTAATTTGGCTAAAATTGCAAATTTCGACTAATATTTGGCCGTTTTCCAAGCTCCTTTTATGCTGCTAATCACGTGGGTTTAGATGTTGAAATTGCATCTCCGATCGGTTGTAGATAAAATTAGCCGAGCTCTGATCGGTAACTAAGTTTGGTATTTTTGACCTCATATAACGGTTTTTGTATACCACACGTTTGAACTGGTCGTCGTATTCTTCGTAAAAGGCTATTACGGCTATTGGCTGATTCAAAACTTAGCCATATGTTTTTCAGTGCGGAAAGGTTTTTTCGGATTTCTATCGTCATGTATCTATCGTCATTTCGAGATGAATCATATAGACGAGCGATTAAGTATCCGTACTAAGCTGTCTGTAGGTATTTTTTCCCATGCAACGCAAATTAACATCAATTCAGATTTCAAGTAGAGAAACTGCTGTTTATGTTTTTGTAGAACTTAAATTTTATGTCAATGATGAATGACAATGGTTTCTATAAACAAGACGGAATTGCACTATGGACTCTTTCTTATGTTTTAGGCTGCATGGAGAGTTGAAAAGTAGCAAAGGTGTTTTTCCAACTTCATGTGTACGACCAGAGGTAAATAATCATTTCATTACTGGTTGAGCTAATCCCACCAAGTATTTCAATGTTAGGTAACTGATCTGAAATGCCTGGAATCAATTACGTCAAGATTACTATTTTGGTATGTCTTGACAAGGCTTTGTCTTGGTAGACTTTCATGCTTGCTTTGGTAGCCCAGGGCTAAAAGCTGACTAGGCACTCAATCCGCACTTAAACTTGATACCTTCTCACTAAGTCAACTAAAGCGTGAATGGATTTGGGGGGAATGTTAGAAAATCCTTCGATACTGTTTACATTTGTTATAAACAATTCCGAGTTGTAATTGCCTTGAAGCTTACGCTACCTTGGCCCTGTTGGTTTACCTATAATTGCCTCCAGTATAACCAAATCACCTAAGCTGACCAAAGACAAAAATCTAAGAATGCAAACAAAGTCGAACTCCACTTTCAATTAAACTGTTCACACGCTGGTTGGGAAAGGGTTTAGTTTATCTACTAAAACGGTACCCAATGAATAATGTGCAAATTTAAAATAACTTGACATAGAAATTTTCAGCCTCATATGTTATTATTGGTGACTTTAACATTTTAGTCACTAAGCATCAGTTCTAGTGGTAAGATTATCTTCGTTTTACGTTAAATATTTTCTACCTGGCTGTTACCGCTTCCAAACTGAGCCTTGATTGTTTCTTTTTAATAGCCGCCTCATCTTCTCAGCCGGCTATTATAGCGCTCCTATTTTTTTTTTTTACTTCGTCGAATAAAAAAATTTTTCGCTTTACCTCATTTTGCCGCTTTTTCAACATTTTGCGTGATATCTTTTTGACTTCTCTAGACTAGTTTCTCTCTTCTCTCATTCTGCTAAAAGTGATTTTGAACATCAGTTGCTCAGCAAAGCAATTCAAAATGAACAGAGTCAGTATAAAAAATTGAAGTCAGAAGTAGAAACGGGATAAACCCATAAAGCCCAATTTTAGATGCCCGCTATTTGAACGTCGTTACTATAAGTCTTAGTTACCATCTCTAATGCTTATTGGTATTGATAGTAGCCCCTGTAGCCTCTCTCTAAGAAACAGAAGTACGTTATCTTCAACTACGAAATGCCATCAAAATAAATCGGACTTAAAAAATGTTTTTGTACAAAAATCTTTTTTTTTTCAATATCTTCTATTCTTTCAATCCCAATCGTGCTTATTGGAATCAATGGCGGCTATTTTCCGGCAATCTGCCGGGTATGTTTGTAAATTAACATATTAGTTAGTAATTATTAAATCTATCTTTATTAACTTTCTATCCATTAGCTTCATTAATGAAATTTTGTTTCGATTTTTTCACACTAATTCACGTAGTTGTATAAAAATTGTCAACAAAGCTTACTATCGAAAACCAAGTTTATTTTCTATCTCGTTGTCGCGATTTTCTTTTTGTGAGGGGAGATTATATCTTAATTCATCATCTTTACCAAGGTCGTTAACATCTGATTTTGTAATGAAGCTGTTTGTCTTGATCGATTTATGAGCCTCCCCTATTGGTGCAGTTTACTTTCTTGTTTTATCAGGTCCAAAGCGAAGGCGCCGTGTTTGATTAATTGGCTTTGTTTTGATAAAATGGTGTCTGCAAAACAATAGCAAAGATACAGATCACAAACAAAGCAACCATCTCGAATATATAGTATCGTGGTTAGTCACTAATAGCACTTAAGTGATCGTTATTACCTTGAATACAAAGCGACAAACAGTCGTAATTAGTTTTCGAATATTAACAAATAACAACCAAATTATTACAAATTTGCCGAATTAATCAAAAGACAAATCTGCTATTGTGTTTCAGTCAATTTTGACGTTTCTTTTTATTTGTATCTGGTTTTTGTTACTCGAGAGCTTAAAAAGTGACATTGATCCCAAGTTACTTTATAAAACTTAAGTTGAATGTTCGTTAAAGATTGACTTACAAAAGGCAGCGTATGGTCTACAAGTTATGCTTCAGTGATGCTAAGTTAAATAATTTCAACTTATTCCTTTGTTAACATTCTAATCCTAAGAAAGGCCATTTTATTAAACATTCGGACCATTTAGAGCGTAGCTAAAAATTACATTTCTTCTATTCCACGCAATTTAATTACCGCGCTAATTACATCCAATTTTAGAGTAGCGTTGTGGCGATTAGATTACTTTGAAAAATCATTTTTGTAATTACTACATTTCAATATTGGTGCTACTATTTGCTGTAAATACAATAGTGCCCTAAATATTTTTGGGCGCCTGTGTTAATATTTATCAGTGATTTAGGAAACTTCTGTTTTTATCATTACAGGAACTAAATCAGGTAGCAGTTCTTTGCCGAACTATCTCGAGTTGCGTCCAGAAAGCTCAGTGTCTGATAAAATTCGTTACTTCGAGGAGAACCCATTCATATTTCCTGGCGCAACTGAAGTTGAAATCAATCCTAGTCCCAGTGAAGGAAAATCAGGGAAAAATACACCCCAATTTTACACTTCTGGAAGGACTTTGGGAACCACAACGTTCGTCACATCAAAACCGGCAATAGCCAGTTCCAATTTGGTCGAAAGTAGCTGCTTAAGGAGTAAGTCGAAATCAAAAGTCGATAAAACAAAGTCTGACGAAAATCGCGACTCGAGCGGTTTTTTCAGCTCCTTATTTGATTCTAGTTCAAAAGCCGTTCCACTTTCGGAAAGTTTGAACATGGACCGCACGAAGCGAACAATCCTCTCAGTTTCGTCTGATGCTTTGGAGGAGTACAAGCGAACTGTTCTTGATTTATGCCAAGGTTGCAGAAGTATTGCGGTGTCACAAGATTCCTATGACGATGCAATCAGAGTGCGAAGATATCGGAACTCTGTAAATGCTTGCCTGGATCTGAGTCAGAGCCTTGCCTGCGACTTGGTTGATTTGTCGCTCAGTTCGCTGAAACCAGTCGTTACCAGATTTAGTTTGACCCATATTTGTCCAGTGAAAAGTACTCGCGAAACGGTGCCACTTATTGACAACGAGTTCATCAGTTCGCCGTGCTGCTTCACTGCTTTGTATAAATTGACTGATTGGAAAAAGAAGTTGATTCCAGCGCTTGATTTGGAAAGCAGCTCCAGGAAATTGACAGCGGGAGAAGAAACTGAGACGGTTCAGAAATGTCCTATTAATGCATCCCTCTTAAAAATTCCGAGGAGCTCAAAATACACGAAAAAGCAGTTGTTCGAAAGCAATTTGAAGAATGAGCCCTGCAAGACAGAAAATGTTTACTTTAATCACATTTCATCGAAAAAATCGAAGTCTAGAAAGAATTTTAATAGTGATATTCAGTACCAATATTCTGCTGAAGGCAGTGGTGATCAATGGCCGTGGGAAATAAATGAAAGTTTGAGACTTAAGATTTTGAAAGAACAGCAGAAGTTAAAGCAACAGGTGCTCAATGATATTGATGAACATTTTGAGGGAATTACGAGTTATTCATTCACACCGTCACCAGGGCGCCGGAAAATGCAAATATCGAACCCTGAATTTTCTCAAAGTGATTCGAAAATTGCCAGAGGAAAAGGTCGCAAAGGAGCGTCCAGTAAGAGGGGGAACTGTTTATCAAAGATATCCGAAGATCGGAATTCTGAAAGAGTTCTTAACTATTCGCTGCAGGATTCTGGTATGCCGATTGAAGGGGAGGCCAGAAACAACAAAGGTGTCGAAAATGAGAAAAATATATTTGACGATAAATGGCCTTGGGAAGATGAGAAAAGCGTCAGCGAGTATCTTAATGAGACTATGAACAGAACTATGAGGCACGAAGAAACATTTGATGGAAATGTTAGCGATTGGAACATCTCTCCGATTGCTAAAAAGGAGCACACGCCACAAAATGACTCATACGAAGAGATTTCAGAAGATATTCCGTCGCGACCCGTATCATCTCGCGCAACTGTTTACTCAATGCCTTGCCGTGCGCCTGATCGAATTCCAAAGTCATTACAGAAAGCAAATAAGCAAAATTTGACACCGGAAAGAAATCCAGGTGGTGCACCGACAACGAAGGCGAAAAAAGTGCAAAGATGTCTAAACGTGCGAATGAAGTCAGAATCAAGTTCGGACCCATCGCCTCGCGAACGTGTGACTAGCTGTCCTAGTTCAGGCGATGCTGAACGTCCATCCGAAGATAAGATGCCCGTAAGTTACTCCAGAAAAACTTCACAACATTGTGCTGAGTTGGTTAGTCGCCAACCTAGTGCTAACTTTCATGATCTGATTGAAGACATTTTAATGAATGGATCTGAAAATGATATGAGATCAAACATTCCTGTACAAATAGCTCAACCACAACCCGGAACTGTTTACCATGTCGAAGCTGAAGTTCACCAGGAACCAACAAGTTTGTTTCACGACTTGCTACTGATGCAAAGATTGAACCCCTCACTAACGTCCGCGGAAGAATTAAGGGAAGAGTTTTATGATTTGCCCAATTTTCACAAGAAGCCCGCAGTATCATTTGAAAGTTTGTCAACAAATTCAAAATTTTCGAAGGAAGTAATGTTCAAGTACCCGGGTAGTGAACCTTTTGGCACAGAAACTGACAAGCGAAGTATGGACATGAGCGATGGGGTGACATCATCCAGTGCCAACTGTTTAAAAGGAGATCAGATTTTAGAGCAAAGCTTTGTTTCAGTTTCTTCTATTAACGATACTGATTGCTTCAGATCTTCTCTCTTGAAAAATGGATTGAAAAAAGCCGCCAGATCTATTTTTAAGAAGTCTGATATTTCACCCAATGACTCTTCAGCCTCTGGTAAAAGTGCGCCGATGTCACGGTACATGTCATTCGTCAGCGATGTGGGAGGATACCATTCAGATTCAGAGTTCCTGATCAATCAAGGGAAGCAGCGTTTAGGACCGTTTGCTGTTACGCCATCAAGTTCCGAATCAAAACAAATGATGTCACCATCAGATGCGACGCCATCGAAAACGAGCACCTCGAAATGTCCAATTGCAAACCAATCAAATTGCTCTGGATTGAAAAATGTGCAGTCAGATTTGGAGAATTCAAGTTCTGGCGTTCTGTGTGACTGCTCTACGGACTACGTATCACAAGATTTGTGCCACCAGGAATGTTGTAGCAAGGAAACACAAACTGAATTTTCAGGTCATAACAGTTCTAAAAATTTCACTGACCAGGAGTTAACTTCAATTCTAGATAATACAGTATCCAGCGCAGCAACATCGGGATGCTATGACCTGACTTTAGCTCTTGCAGACCAATCAAATAAAAGCGAAAAGCGGTCGTTGATTGACGGGCGAAATTCGACTACGTTGGGAGAGTTAGCTCTGAATGAAAACACAGTGCCATTTTCAGACATTTCACAAGGACTTGAGAAATGTTTTTCTTACGCGGAAGAATATTTTAACAGAAAAGACAAAAAGTGGTTCGAAACTGAAGATATAGAACTCCGCAGAAACGAAGAGACAATATTTCCGAGCAAAATTAATCACAGAAAGTTGAGTACAGAAGTTCCCATTTTGCCCGATATCTCAACGCGTATAAATAACGTGGAAAGTGCTTTCATTCAAGCAGCTTCGGCGTTTTCAAGCCTTGACGATGTTTTGGAATCATGCCAACAGACAATTAGTCAAATGCCGGCCGGATCTGTTTCCTCAGAAATTTCTCTTTCAATGAATAACAGTCGACTATCGACAGTTAGAAATGAAGATCTAGAATCGAACCCTAGTTTAAAACGGACTAATTTTAGGCTGTCACCTTTGACCAGTCCGATGAGAAAGAAGGATAAAGTAAAGGAGTCCTCGGAGGAGAGTTTAAGGGTTGAAAGATGCCAGCCTTTGCAAACTAGTTCAAAAGCGTGTTCGCCCTTGGAAAGCAAGCATATCAGAGATATCGATTCCGAGCGCAGTATCAGTTATGTGAAGGATTCAGTCATTAGAGAACTCCAAATGAGAGGTTCATTGGAATCTCCGGTTTATTCAGAGGTCGAAAAGGAATCTATCAGCGATGAATCAGATATGTCACTCTTGGCACCGCTAGCAGCTTCTGAAAGCATTATAACTGTTAGCTCAGCTCGGGTGTCTACAAATTTCGACCGAGATAGTTTTATGGAAGAAAATCGAAGGTCATCTTCTGCGAAGATGCCGGGTACGCCCGAGATAGGACATTCAGCCGCGACCGGATGCGAAGCTAAAGTTGAGAATTATGATGATAGCTGCCATGTGTCAATTTTGAACAGAAATATCTCGGGTAGCAATAACGACATGAGCAGTATCAGCGAATTCGAAAAAACATCTGATTATGATGAACAGTATAAAGAGATAAGCGATTCCTATCAAAAACTGGATCAAAATTTAAGCTCAATTGTCAACATTAGAAGATCGAGTTTGGAAGCTTCCTCGATTTTTAACACTGCCATGGTATGTGACGAGGATTCCTTGAATGAGTACCGCATTGACCCTATTGCTGATTCTGAGCTGCTTTGTGCTGATTTAAATGTGTCTGCCGATAGTATTGTCCGTAACCAGAAGAGTTTCTATGAAGAAGCATTTAGCAAACTAGATAGCTCACAAAAGATAACTGTCAGCGAGCCTCTCACGACCAGATCGAAGTCCAATCATCCAATAAGAGAAAGCGAGTTAAATGATGCAAGGTATTTTACGGATATCGATAACGAATGTTCTGGATTTGAAAGCTCGCTCACTTTTGGATCTGTAACTAACAGCAATGAACGAGAGAATAATCTGGTTGATTTTGACTACACTGTTGGGCTGAAATGCGAAGATGAGTCGATATGCGATGCTCACAATTCGTTTCGAGTTAGCTCTAAAAGGTCACCAGGACTCGCTGTAGTGAAAAACGATTCTTACAAAGATAAAGTGGAAAATTTGGAAGCTGCAGATTCATCATTTGAGAGTTCACGAGCTGGCAGCATAGAACTGAAACCGAAATCCAAACTGAGAGACAGCAAAGAATATTTTGATAATAAATTACAAAATGCAAATCAAAAATTACCAATTGTCAAATCAGAGGAGCTGACAGTCGATGGAAATCAAATTCGAGCGAACGAAGAACGTAGTCCGGAACCAGCCGAGACTGTCAATGATCTTTCGGAACCTAAAGAGACTGATTTGGATGATAGTTCAGAGAAAGCCAGAGGAAACTGTACTCTTCAATAATGTGATCGGATGCAAATTAAGTCAATCGGATTTCCCTCCTCCTGGTATCCCCCTCATCCTCGCCCCTTCCCAGTAGATTATAGCAGTCCACAATTCTTTGAACACCTTTTTATAATGGTATATATAAATTGTAATGGAAACTCCCACCTCTTGTTGGGCTATAGAAACTTTTACCAGCCCGAAAAGAAACGTTAGTTGGTTTACACTTTTTAAATAAAAACAAAAATTTTGTTCACGGGGTGAAGAAGAGAAGAGAGAGTTCCGGTAATTTTGGTATGAAGCATTAAAATTCGAGTTTGACTATTGTGAATAATTTGAATTTGACTGAGTTGCTTGTTAATGTTTTTGTTAATTTAGGTTGAAGTTTTGTTTGACGTTTGATTCCTATCCATTAATTAGTCCTATTTACACAATGCTTAACAAAACAGTTCCCAACAATTTTACGTGCAGTGAATTATTGTGAAATCCTTGAGCAAGCTATTGGATATTTGAGTGTAAACAAAACGCAATGTACAATAATATGTTGGATTATGACTTAATAACAATACACACATGCTTAACTATTTGCAGACTTTTAACCATGGTTAGCAAATTGAATGGTGTGCCTAAATAGTGTCGAGAGTGAAGATTTATATATATTGTTACTGTTAATGGTTGACTAATGTTAAATGGTTAGTAATGTTGTAACTTCCGTTCGCAAGATTGTGATCTCTGATCATCTGAGAATCATTGTCAGCGATCTTTGAGCTATTGTTTTATGTGTATACTTGTTCCTTTACTTTTGCCACAGAGTTTAATGTTATACAAAAATTTAACATAACCAGAACATCTTTCTTCATCTTTCGGACTAATATTTAATTTTTATGTTGCTAGTAGTAACTGGACTGGGACCATCTGTTATTAATTCTGACTGTGGTGAGTTGTTGCATTGAAAGAAGACAAGAAGATTGTCATAGTCTATCAGCCTTAGTCTGGGCCTGCTGTGCTTTTAAACCATGAACGGGATTTGTTTGCTGCATTTTTTTACATTACATTTATGAGGGCCTATTAATTTTTCCTGCACTTGATAAACCTAATTTTGCAGCTTTTATGGTTATTAATTTTTATGGTTAATTGCTCTCAAACGAGGTATTTAGCAATTATATTAGTCCTGTCGCCTTTAAATGCGATTTTTGCTCGATCTTTGCTTGATTTTCACCTGGCTATTTGACTCTTCGTTCTCAAAAAACAGTTAGAGCCCGGAGCGCATTGAGTAGCCTAGCATATCTCTAAGAGCCTTACTAATCTATAAGTGTACTTACTGTTCACCGGTTCTACTTCTTTTCACCTCAATCTATTTAACCTCGTGTATAATCACCCCTCAGTCATTTCACTCCGAAATTTTATTACCCCGAAATCGGTTTAACACCGAAATATTTTATGTTTCGGCGTCCAAAAGAACAATTAGCAAAACTAAAGTTCAGAGGACTTAAATAACACAAAACTACTGACCTTCAAGAGTGCGGCATTGAACAGCTTGCGTTTGTTTGAAATCGAATAATGACGAGACTGCTTTTCAGAGCAATGCCTTTGATTGAAAAAGAACACTTTACAAGTCTTTTTTTATGTTGCACAAAGAGGACAGAACAACCAGCAATTTTCAAATGAAAGGATGCCAGCTGAAGTTTAAAATCTACTTTCTGAGCAGGAAGAAATTAGCAATTCGAAACGAAATTTAACCGCGTGTTTAACAGAATTTTCAGTGAAATCCAGATTGATATTTTTGCTAGCAGCTATGCTGTGCAAGTTTCATATCTAAATGTTACAAAACTGTGTTCCTAATCAGGGGTCCCATCATTGGGTTAACGCCCGGGATCAAATTCCTTAATAAGTTGCGATATGAGGCTTCGACATAACTCCGTCAGGACGCAAGGAGGACGCCAACTCAAAAATATTGATGGCTGTCAAACACAATTACAATAAAATTTTAAATACAACTAAGTCAAACTGGCAATAGCCCTGAAAAAATGAAAGTGAGTTTCTTCCCGGTAAGTCTCCATCGTTTTGATAAGTTAGACAAAAGTTTCCAAACTCCGGGGTGGGATCCGCTAAACAAGGCTTGTATCCCATAATGCCAACCCTCAACAGCATTAGTTCTGGCAATTCCCTCAACGGCTGCGTCTCTGATTCCAGATTTGTTGGGGGAATATAGGAGGACGATTCAATAGTGGAGACTTAATATAATTTGATTGGAAATATAAACAAAGCTCGTCTAGTTTCTCAATAACGAAGTTATCTAAATGCTATTTAAATCAAGCAAGCCAAAACTTCAATTCTCCGAGAACCGGTGTCATATACGGATCACCAAAGAGTAAAATACGCTCCTTGTCATCTTTTACGCTGTCATACCGCAAAAACTCTTGAAACGTATTGGGTATATCAAAATGCCGGTCCGACGGTTCTTGAATTGACTTTGTTTATATTTCTTCTTAAACGCTGCGATGTTTGTGTTAAATTTGGTTTTGACGGCAACGCATACTGGGTCGAGAGAACGTCAGTTACTGGTAAAATTGCGGACGCTACGGCTGCTGCTAGAGTTAAGTTTTCACTCTGGGCTTTAATCTCTTTTATAACTTTTCTTGTGGCCGGCTTTCCAATAGAATTATTTTGATTGTGCGCACCGTTTACGCGAATAAGTTGGCCATCTTCTGTAAATGAGGAAACGCGGCACTTGTAGCTTTAATATTTCGAGCAATTCCAGGCGGTTGTGAACTTATTTATTCTTTTAACATAAGTTTCGTGGCCTTCTACAACCAATATTCCTGTTTTTGGATGAAATAGTACATTCAAAGTCGGCAGGTGTCATGCTGATTTTAAAATGATATGAAACAAGAAATGTTGTGTTCCATTCACTTTTCAATTGTTTTCAATTGCTTCATTAGGGACTAGATAACTAATTCGCTAATTGTTATAGCTTTGCTTTAAACTATTGAGTCGTTAGCTCTATGTCCCTGACAATTGTGATCCATGAATTTACAGATTAAAATCGAGGTGAATTGATTAAGGTGTGAAAAGTTTTCACACCTCAAATCATTTCACCCCGATTTTAATCTCTATTAATTAGACTCAATAGAATTGATTGCGGCCTGTCTAATTATTCTCAATTATTGGAAGCTTAAAATCGGGGTGAAACAATATATGTACGAAACACGATTAAATGATTTTTTGATGTCATTTATCTTTTTTCAAAAAGTCTCATTTTCTACAATTTGGAAGCTTCGCAAATCCTTTGAAGCTGCTTGTTTGATATTAAAGTCAGGGAGCATATAGATTTCTAATCACCAAAGTTTTTCATTCCTTCCAACAATTTTTAACACTTTGCTAGAACTCATCCACTTTTCTGTTACCGAAACGTCACGTAGGGAACTTTTAGACTAGTTAAAATAAATATATCCTCAATTTTTTGTACGACTTGGCAGCTTTATCCTGATTTTAGATATTCAAATCCTTTTAAATGTTCTCTACCTATCTTTTTAATTGTTGTCAACATCTGCCCGAAAGTATGAAGGACAGTTTTTTACTGTGTTTTAAATTTACGGTGTGAGCTGGAAGCGAGGCATTATTTTGCTATAGCTCGAAATTTGTATGCCGGATAACACTGCAGCTTTATACTGTCTGGGATACTGATGTTTTTTTCTGAAATTAAAATGTCTTTCTAACTGATTATAAAGAAAGAGAAACCATCTGCTAGAGTACTTTAATTATGAAGAAAAAGGTTTGTAAGAATCTAGAGTAAAAGCTTGCCAAGAAAGAAATATCTTGTAAAACCAAGTTGATGAAATATTTTTATGTAATTTTTTTGTATCGATATGAACTTGGTTTTACATTTCTTCGTATGCGTCTGAAGGTTGAGACAGTGACATTATTTCGACTATGCACAGTTCCTTGGTTTTCTAAGAAGTTTATTTTTTGCAAATTGAGTTGATCTTAGAAACATGAGAATTGATGTGAATACTATTTTAATAATTCTGGTTCTGCGGCAGGTTCTTTTCGTTACGAAAGGTTTGTTGTTCTTTTCGCTGCGAAAGGACTTGTACAACTGTTACAAAATTTTGAAGCGATGTGCTACATTTTGCTAAGGGTAGTAATCTAGGTGGGTTGTCTGAATGGTCACATCTGGGCTCTAAATAGTTTTTAAAGGTTAATGATTTTCTTCAAACCAGAAATGTTTCATTTTTTTTAATTGATCATGAATTCTTTCTGTCTGCTTTTTGAAGTTCACTAAAGGTCTGTGATAATGACATTTTTGGTTCCGTACAGCCGTGTGAAATTTTTAAGACATGGTTTGTGCGGGCTGTTCGGCTCGACTGTAGGAAACCTAGTCAGTGTTAAATATCTATCATGCGTTTTTTCAAACAACGCACTACTGCTTTAAAGGATGAGCACTTCATAAAACTTAATCGTTTAAATTTTTTGAAATTGACTTTATGAAAATTTAAGTTATTTGAGGTTAATAGATTGTTTCAGCTTCATTGTTGTTCAATCTGGTATCTAAGAAAGAAAAGTTGGATCTTTTCCATTTGTGCCCCCCCCCCCCTCCCAGCTAAGTAGTGGGCGCATATTATTTGTACCCCAGACGCACGTGCCATATTTTTATATATTGATTTACTATGTAATGACACGCGCTCTAAAACTGGGGGCGCATAACGTACTGGGGTACACAAATGGAAAAGATCCGAAAAGTAATTGCTGCAAGAGATGATAGATATTTGAATGCAAAAAATTGCGGAACAAATTTTTCCCTGTCAAGATTCCGTCGTTGACTTTTCCTTATAAATCACGTCAGAGATACATGAAGTGAGATTTTTAGATGGGTTGCAGGGCTGCTCTTGGATAGTTATGATCGCACAGTTGTAGCGAATTAAAACTTTTTTTTAGTGATTTCTATGTTTTTACAATGCTTTCGTTAATAGAATTTGTAGATGCCCATTGTCAAAGGCAAATCAGCTTTTTATTGTGCGGAGCACAATACATTTAGCGTTCCTTAAAACTAGCTGAAGGTAATTCTTCATTGTTTTTTAACCAGAAAAACTTAAATTCAATCGCTGATGAGACCATGCAATTGTTTTATTTTGCAACTTGAGAATATCGCCTATTCCTTAATGTGATGTATTTTTTTCTGCTGTTTGTACTGTGAAGTTGCTTATGGCGATGGCAATGTTTCTACTAACTTTCGAATTCTCTTTGAGCGGCAACATGAAACTATATCGAAAAGAAAAAGGTGTATCTTTTTTGTGCCCTGGGCGTTCGGGTTTTTCCCACAATCTTTGTTAAGCAATAGTGTTTAAAAGAAGATCATAGTTCTTGTGCGTGAGAGTCAGGCCTCCTGGGCTGCTGAGAGATTTGAACAGAAGTGTTTAGAGAAAAAACTGGATTTCTTGACACGCCACTTCTAACAAGCTTTAAACCGATTCGGCGACCTTGTCCTACTGTAAATGTTCGTTTCATAATATATTTACTTTTCGTTTGATATAACAAGTTACCAATGTCAGGTCCACTATCTGTCTTTGTAACTAACCTGTTATGACTGTTCTTCAGGTAATGATTGATTAAAGCTACATAGCATTCTTGCTCTGATGTCACCATCATCACAATGTAAACTGTATATAGCGGACCCCTGACATCTCACAACCCCACCGTCTGGACACTAACATGACACAAATTGTTACATAATACAAAGGTCGTATTACTGTCTCTGGACACAATTAACCCGCAGACAGTCTTGGCTTACGTTGTCTACGATTAATCTTAATTTTGATATTTAGTTCCAGAAAATCATATCACCAATAACCAAAATTCCGGGCTATTGTGGAGTTTTATTGTGGCATCATTTTAAGGAAAGATCAAAAAAGACAATCAATAAAGAACAAAAGTCGTCACTTTAACATTGCCCTATCATTGGTCAAACTGATATTGTGTGGACGAATGTGGTACAATTTTATTTAATGAGCTGAAGAGGTGCCTCTTTAGCGTTGTTATTTTTTTTCCTTACGATCTCTCTAACCGAAGTTGCCACAATTCTATTCAAATTCTTTGTTACCTGGTTTCCTTTCTCATAATCAAAGTGTCCTCGACAGTTCCTCATTATATTAATACAACCATCTACCTCTATATTTCTGTCTATCCTTTCTCTAACTACAGACGACATTACCGTAATCAATCTGAGACTTGGTATTGACAGTCATTAATACTTGATTGTATCGCTCCAAAATCAACTGCCGAAAACTGCTGGTAAGTTTTACTAATTCGCTGTTTTAATAATTCGCTTTTGTATTGTGTACTCTAAACTATGCATCGATGACTATCTTCGAGCAAAGCTTGTGTTCTGAGTATAGAACCGCTTCAGCAATTACTGCTTGCGTTTGTCATTCTTAAAACATGCGTTTTTACAGCTGCTGAATTTAATGTTAAGAAAGTTTTTGAACGTACCCCTTTTCTACTTGCGTAAAGATTTTGGGACAATTATATTGCTTTAATAAATGTAATGGCCTTACTCGGTCTAAACAGCTTCTCGGTTAGTAGACCGGAATCCGAGTCCGTGCACTTTTTAGAAATTTAGCTAGATTTTGGTCATTTGTACCGTGAAAGATTACCTTAAAATGTCTTTTATTTACATGTTGACAATTTTTACATATTAGCAAAAAGGTACCATGTGACTTCAATTTTCGATAGAATTTTTAAAGAGAAAGGACAAACGGGTTAGGCGCGATCCCAATTAAGTGCTCTCTAATAAAATTAAATTAAGAATGTTACCAGAGGATACGCCGTCTACATCAAAACCAGCTACCGAAGCTGTAACGTCATCTGCACCTGTAGAGATGGATAAGAAGTTTATCGTGAAGCACAAGTACGAGGCTGCACAGAAGGACGAGTTGCAACTAAAGCCAGGAGACATTATCCAGATGTTGGAGGATGTGGAACCGGGCTGGGCTCTGGGAAAGGTAATTGAGATACTGTGTCCTAATTGTGGATCTAATGATGTCCGACATCATACGAAATACCCTAGTTGGTTTTTCTTTTATCCCAGATGGACCATCATCTGGGGGTATATGTCCGCCATATTAGGGGGTATGAGATAAAAGGGAGTTTGTCATCCACTGTGGTTAGCAGAGGAAGTGTTCAATCTATAAAATAACCATTTTTATCATGTACAAGAACAAAGTATTAAATTGATAAATCAGAGGGTAACTTTGAAAAATATACGCTTACTCCTTCCTCCTAATGAGAGGATAATACGATTACCAATTAGCATTAGACCCGGTAACCAAGAATAACTACAACAAAGTTTAAGTACCGGGGATCTTCATGGGGTATCTAGGTTTATTTCATTGCATTTTTGACTTCGTTTTTCAATGTTGAATGCAGTTTTCTCAGGTTGTCTTGCTGAGCAACGGTTTTTTCGAATGCCAATTGAATAGATTGAGTGAAAAATATAAATAGCACTTGAAGGCAAAAGTCGAAAAGATGAAAATAAGAATGCAATAATAACCATCTCAGATGGTGGGGCTATTGTGCGTTCGCGCATAATGTTCCGATCCTGCTCAACCACGTTTTTGACTTAATTGTCCACCAAATGAGGATGAGATAGAAATCTTCAATAAAAATCACTTATTGTTCGAAAATAATTGGCCTATCCACTCGAAAAAATTGCTTTGGCTGTAACCACTATAAATGAAACAATAACTAAATAGATGGCCGATGATAAATTCCATTAAGGAGCGGAAGAGACAAGACAAACAACAAAATCCAAAAATCAAATAAAACTACAAGCATTAATTACGACCAAAACTCAATGTCTATCCATTTAAAAAAAAACTTAATCAAGAAGTCAAAATAGCATCAGGTAAGAAGTTAACAAAACCAAATGACTTGTTTGTCACCAGAAAAAACATGGGACCTGTCTTTATTGAGAATATTTACAAGCTCACAGAAAACAAAAAGAGCAAAGTTAGAAAATGCATTTACACTTATTGAAAACAATTAAATTCAAAGTAGTGAAAGAAATTAGCTATCGACTGAAATCATTCAATAGCTTCATTTATATCTTGACACAAAACCCTTGAGACCTGTCATTATACAGAATCTCAAACGACTACAACAAGAACAAATACAGGCAAAAATCAAATTGATTTCAATTTTGCAATCTTGTGCTTCGGTGTCCAAGCCTATAAGATCAAAATCTATTCACTATTAATATAATCAACTGCGCCTTATTTCAACCCCAATAATGTGATGTGTGACTTGTACTTAATGTGCCCTTAATGTGATGATCAGACAAGACAGCAAAGGAGAACGTCAAATATTGGAAAGGGTCAAAAAATAAATAAAGTTACGAAAACTGGCAGTATCAACGCCAAAGAACCATTAAAACTTCATTATATTTAATTCAAAAATGCGACCTCTCTCTTTAATGAGACTACGCTAAAAGATAGAATACGATTCAAAGTGGAAAATCCAGAAAACCTTTACTTTTTAAAAACATTTTCAAAACCCTAAGCTTTCAATTAAAAACCGGTAAATAGTTTAAATTGTAACCGCCTAGGAAACCAACTGTACAATTCATTATTGAGAGTAAAACAAAAGACTACACATTAAAACTGAATACGCACGGAGTTCCAAATTTCATGAACTATTTTGTGAGCGGTGTGGAAGCGAAAAGTCTTTGGTTTTTGCTGAAATTTTCCATATTTTTATTGGCCTCCCCTTGCGCGTAAATTTGACATGTCAATAATTGATGTTTGATTTGAAATAATTCGACTTAAAAAACCCCAAAGAAGACCACAGTTCAAAAAATATATACAGCGACCCAATAAATCGGAATAATTTTTAAGTAAAATTCCACAATACTGATCTTGCTCTTGCTGCTTCTCCATTACAACAAAAATGTACCAATTGTTGCCGAAATAACTAATTTGACCAAAAAGTCATATTAAAAATAAATGATTTGTGGATACTTCGAGTTATATTGATAAAAAGCATTGTATCAACTGAAAGCAATAGATGGTTTCTGTAATAGCTCCATAGATACCAAATTAGACATGTGATTAATTATGCTCAGTCATGAGAATGCAAAAAGAACATCAAATGCTGGTAAATCTCAAGAAATGATGAAAAAGAATTACGAAAACAATTTGTCGGAGCGATAAAAAACATGAGCCTTATTCATTAAACACAATGTTGTTTCATTGGATCTTATTGGAAAATAAATGGAGGATTTCTCTTCAATTACCTTTCAAGAACCTTTCAGTGAAAAAAGATCTTTTATTTGGGATGAAAAAAAGCAAGTATTTTTAGACCTAACCTATAATCCGAATCCTTTTTCATTGCAATTTTCAACGATGAGACTAATATTGGCCGGGCTATTGTACGGTTGTTTAAAACCCAATTGTTCTAATCTATTTTGCAATTTATTTTGGCAATAGCAAATTTTCTTGTATAAAAAATAAAATATGCGTTTCTTAATATCGGTTTAAATTAGCGAGAGACCGCAAAATGTTAATTGCGGAAAAATTTATCAGGAAACGGAGGTACAATTAGACCGTATCTGAGCAAACCAAGATTGTGTCAGCAATTTTTATGACTGCACCACCGGTCAAACTGAACAAGGGGGGCCAAATAAGCGTCTTTAATGCCATTTTTATTTTGAAAGATTCTGAGTTTTCAGAAACTTAGCTGAAAGTTTTGCCAAAACAGTTGACTTAAACATTTCATCAACTTTCTTCTATCTTTCAACGTAAAATCTATTAGACTGTCGTTAACAATTGTATCATATTTTCGCAAACGTTTATCAAAATTAAAACAAAAATTACGAAAAGTATGAACAAAGCAACAGAAGTTAGGCTAACGTTCACAAATCTTTAAACCTTCGTAACTCCTCGGAGAAAGCGACTATCGAAAAACTCTTTTTAATTTGAACTTCCACGCCTGACATGCTTTCTACAGATACCACTCACAATCCTGTACGATGAATATATCGATCGGCGGAAATGGACTGAACAAAAAACCCAATTGAGTATGTAGTTACTCCCCTACTAAAGTGGGCCGGAACAATTATTGTTATGTTTTACTGGTAAACGCAATTTGTGAAGACAAAACTGGGCCCAATTTTACGCAAGAGATGTGCAATTGGGCTTCCTTTTCAGACAACTAGCTGAACCAGAAAGTTTTCAAGTAGCAGTTGAGATTATTATTTATTAGCAACATTTTGATTCAAAAACGAATTTGAAATTTTTTGTTCGGTTATAAAAATTAGCCGAAGTTGTCCCAAAAACTGTTTTGGATATTTCGGATCTATCCTCAGTTTTGAAAGCTAATTTTTTAAATGGTTTTATAAATACCAACAAATAAAAGATATTTGAAGCAAAAACAGAAATATGTTTTCACTGCACTTTTGAGCTTTTTTGTCTCGAATTTCGTTATTCTTTGGCCTTGCATTCTAGACTTTTTTAATATTGAATCTG
This sequence comes from Convolutriloba macropyga, assembly GCF_964194025.1. Lineage (NCBI taxonomy): Eukaryota > Metazoa > Xenacoelomorpha > Acoela > Convolutidae > Convolutriloba > Convolutriloba macropyga. The sequence continues at coordinate 38,613,063 of NC_134471.1, read as the reverse complement.
ATGGATAATCCAGTAACTTCGATTAGCCGGCACATAAGCTTAGAAGGAGCGTGAAAAGATCGAAAAGCCAGGGTAGCATGTTATCGATGTGATAATTCTTAATTACATTTTGCCGCCTAAATGTTGTAAACTTGATTTCTTCGACACGTTTGAATCATAATCATCGAAAACAAGCTAAACAAAGGTGCACGTGGCGAAACAAAAGAAATGATTGAATAAAGAAATTGAAACAAGGATTCTATTTTGAAACAAAAAAACCCAAGGAATTGAAGAAGAAAGACGACAACGGCATCTCCCCCGATCGGGACCAGACGGCCATTGTCATTTGGCGCCCAATAAATCGGAGAATCATTGAGAACCTACAAAGGATTTGCACCTGGCCAAATGTCTAATAACATCTTCTGACTAAGACGCATTCAGTGATATCATGGTGATTGAGAGTTTACTGAGATCACTACAACTGCAAATGGACTGAGTAACAGGAAACACACTGAGAGCAGCAGACAACACACGCCGAGAAAAGCCGAGGATCAGGAAACAAGGGTCTGGTGTCTAAACAGATAAGAAACTCTTACAAACTTTACAATAAATTTAACAGTGTAGATTTAGTAGATTCTCGGGGCACCGGTAACGTTCCCCACCCAGCACATATCATAGAGTTATCATAAACGCAGCTAGTCACTGGTAAAAGAAAAAAGAAAAAAGGAAAAGAGAAGCTTGGTAGCTTGGAAAAGAAGCTTCCATCATCATAAACTGGTTGATATATAATTCCGAAGGTCTTTTTTTTTGGAAAAAAAACGAGTTTCAGCGAAGCAATTGTTAAAATTATTAGCATTTCTTAAATTGTTATATTACAAAGTTCGGGTCCGGCGAATTATGTTACAAAGTCTACATCATTCGAGCAGCCAGCACAACCCCAGCAGTGCCCGCCACGAGCCAGCACGACCCAGCAGTGCCCCCCACGAGCCAGCACGACCCAGCAGTCCCCGCCACGAGCCAACACGACACCAGTAGTGCCCGCCACGAGCCAGCACGACCCAGCAGTGCCCGCCACGAGCCAGCACGACCCCAGTAGTGCATGCCACGAGCCAGCACGACCCAGCAGTGCCCGCCACGAGCCAGCACGACCCAGCAGTGCCCCCCACGAGCCAGCACGACCCCAGTAGTGCACGTCACAAGCCAGCACGACCCAGCAGTGCCCGCCACGAGCCGGCACAACCCCAGCAGTGCCCGCCACGAGCCAGCACGACCCAGTAGTGCCCACCACGTGTCAGCACGACCCCAGTAGTGCCCGCCACGAGCCAGCAGGACCCAGCAGTGCCCGCTACGAACCAGCACGACCCCAGCAGTGCCCGCCACGAGCCAGCACGACCCAGCAGTGCCCGCCACGAGCCAGCACGACCCAGCAGTGCCCGCCACGAGCCAGCACGACCCAGCAGTGCCCGCCACGAGCCAGCACGACCCAGAAGTGCCCGCCACGAGCCAGCACGACCCAGCAGTGCCCCCCACGAGCCAGCACGACCCAGCAGTGCCCGACACGAGCGAGCACGACACCAGTAGTGCCCACCACGAGCCAGCAGGACCCAGCAGTGCCCGCCACGAGCCAGCACGACCCCAGTAGTGCACGCCACGAGCCAGCACAACCCAGCAGTGCCCGCCACGAGCCAGCACGACCCAGCAGTGCCCGCCACGAACCAGCACGACCCAGCAGTGCCCGCCACGAGCCAGCACGACCCAGCAGTGCCCGACACGAGCGAGCACGACCCAGCAGTGCCCGCCACGAGCCAGCACGACCCCAGTAGTGCACGTCACAAGCCAGCACGACCCAGCAGTGCCCGCCACGAGCCAGCACGACCCCAGTAGTGCCCGCCACGAGCCAGCACGACCCAGCAGTGCCCGCCACGAGCCAGCACGACCCCAGTAGTGCACGCCACGAGCCAGCACAACCCAGCAGTGCCCGCCACGAGCCAGCACGACCCAGCAGTGCCCGCCACGAGCCAGCACGACCCAGCAGTGCCCGCCACGAGCCAGCACGACCCAGCAGTGCCCGACACGAGCGAGCACGACCCAGCAGTGCCCGCTACGAGCCAGCACGACCCAGCAGTGCCCCCCACGAGCCAGCACGACCCCAGTAGTGCACGTCACAAGCCAGCACGACTCAGCAGCGCCCGCCACGAGCCAGCACGACCCCAGTAGTGCCCGCCACGAGCCAGCACGACCCAGCAGTGCCCGCCACGAGCCAGCACGACCCAGCAGTGCCCGCCACGAGTCAGCACGACCCAGCAGTGCCCGCCACGAGCCAGCACGACCCAGCAGTGCCGCCACGAGCCAGTACGACCAATTAGTGCCCACCACGAGCCAGCCCGACCAAGCAGTGCCCGCCACGAGCCAGCACGACCCCATTAGTGCCCTCCACGAGCCAGCACGACCCAGCAGTGCCCGCCACGAGCCAGCACAACCCCAGCAGTGCCCGCCACGAGCCAGCACGACCCAGTAGTGCCCACCACGTGTCAGCACGACCCTAGTAGTGCCCGCCACGAGCCAGCAGGACCCAGCAGTGCCCGCTACGAACCAGCACGAACCCAGTAGTGCCCGCCACGAGCCAGCACGACCCAGCAGTGCCCGCCACGAGCCAGCACGACCCAGCAGTGCCCGCCACGAGCCAGCACGACCGAGCAGTGCCCGCCACGAGCCAGCACGACCCAGCAGTGCCCGCCACGAGCCAGCACGACCCAGCAGTGCCCGCCACGAGCCAGCACGACCCAGCAGTGCCCGCCACGAGCCAGCACGACCCAGCAGTGCCCGCCACAAGCCAGCACGACCCAGCAGTGCCCGCCACGAGCCAGTACGACCCAGTAGTGCCCACCACGAGCCAGCCCGACCAAGCAGTGCCCGCCACGAGCCAGCACGACCCCAGTAGTGCCCTCCACGAGCCAGCACGACCCAGCAGTGCCCGCCACGAGCCAGCACAACCCCAGCAGTGCCCGTCACGAGCCAGCACGACCCAGCAGTGCCCGCCACGAGCAGGCACGACTCAGCTTTGCCCGCCACGAGCCAGCACAACCCCAGCAGTGCCTTACAAGAGCCAGCACGATCCAGTAGTGCAAAACCCGTCCTAGCAGTGCCCGCCACGAGCCAGCTGCCCCCCAAGATCACTCAAGAGTGCCCACCAAGGTCACACAAAGAGCCCCAAAGGTCACTAAAGCCCCTCCAAAGGTGACTAAAGTTCCCCCCAAGGTCACCCAGAGTGCCCCCCAAAGTCAACAAAGTGCCCCCAAAGGTCACCCAAGTTGAACATACCTGATTCCAAGGTCACACAAAGTGGCTCCAAAGGTCACTTAAGTATCCCCCAAGGTCACCCAGAGTGCCCCCAAGCTCACCCAAGTTGAGCACACCTGGCCCCCAAGGTCACACAAAGTGCCCCCCAAAGTCACGCAGAGTGCCCCCCAAAGTCACCAAAGTGCCCCTCAAAGGTCAATCAAATTAGTCAAATTAGCCCCCCAATATTCACTCCATCAACCCCAAAGGCCACCAAATTTGGACCACCTAACCGTATTTTGTGACACCAAAAGCCATTAGAGTGGATTTTGAAAGCTCCTTCAAACTGGACCAATTCACACAAACGGCTGCTCATTACAAAGTGTGAGAAAATGAGGACAAATTTGCCAAGAAAAATAAAAGCGAGTAACGGCAAGCAAAACATCAGTAGCACCGTCAAGCTTTTTAAACAACGATTAAATACAACGCAGCTACTATTTCGAGAGATCAAAAAACAAATTTCAGATGATCTGGAACCTGAAATAATCTTAGAAACATATCAAGAGTTCAAAAAGCTGATAGAACAAGCTGAAGTACTCGTTGACGTCATGACGCAATCTGAAAGCACTCAAGTGGTAGAACCTCTCGAAGAAGCGGAAGAACTCACATCGATGAAAATTGAAATTATGCAAACCGTCAAACAGCACGAGATCACGAAGAGACAGCTTCGGTCGAGAGCAAGCAGTCGCTCATCAGTACACAGCCACCTATCAACTGCTTCCAAAGCTGAAGGTAGAAAGGATAATAGAAATAATGATAATCAGCACAACAAAAAAGTTCCGTTTGGGTACACTTTTGATGCAGCCCAGAACCAAGAAAAAATTGAAAACCAGTCAAATAATTTTGTCAACTCGACCAACAGCGTACTTTACGAGCTGAGAAATAGAAACATCCAAAGAGTTGCATCATCCAATGAGGAAAAGCAGAACAAGGATCAAAACCCAACCGAACCAGACAAAACGTCACAACTAGATCAACCCGGAGTTTCTGATATTTTTCAGCTTCAAGGATCAGGCGATCATAATATCTCAAAAGAAAATCAAAAATCTTTAGTCTCTAGCCACCAGATAACTACGCCGACAAGTCAATATTATCCATTCGACGCCTATAGGAAAGCTAACGAGGCCAATTTTGGGCCCTCATACTATCAGTCAATTTTCCGTGCTGATCAACAACAGAAAAATCATTCTCCATTAAGACAAGAAGACCCTAACAGACAGTTGGACAAAAATGTTGACAAGGGACCAACTATGATCATTTCCTTGGATCATTCGTCTACAAGTAGCGCTATGCCACAAACAACAAACGAAGCCTCAGGTCCTCTGAATAATATCCCTAGTCTTCAACTTACAGATAAATGCGTTCGCGATGCAAACAGCCTACTGCCAAATCAAAACACCATAAGGAATTCTGAGAATGAAATAGTGAACATTAACACCAACAGCTATCAAGCGTTCTCAAACACCAACCCTATAAGGACAAATCAAGTCGAATCCAGCAATGAAATGCCGGTTCCCCCTTCAACAACCAATCGACCGTATTTCATTGGGAGCGAAGAAACAGGCAACATGAATCCAACAAACAGTTCTCCACTAAGTAAGAACAGCTACCAGAAAACAGATAGGCCTTTCATTGCACAAGCTAACGGATCAACAGCTGCCACGGAAGTTTTTAGCGTGCCAGTTGAAACAAAAAAAAGCTTCGATACGAACCGCAGCAAATATGTTGCCCCTGTAGCCATGCCAGATCAACAAAATGTTCTCGGTCGTCGTCACTTTTATAACGAGACTGACGCAGGAAGAAATCCTGAAAACCTCGTTGAACAACAAGGTAACTACGCTACAACCCAACCAGCCCTCAATGGTTACTACGCGTATCCAGGCGAATATCAGAACTACAAGAACCACAATCAACACCAGCCCTTCTTCCGAAATAACCACCGCTCGGTCAAGCTCCCAGACCTTCGCGTAAATAAGTTTGACGGAGATCCTCTGAAATGGAATGAGTGGTCTAGCATGTTTTCATCAGTAATCCACAATAATCGCGACATCTCGGACATTGAAAGAATGAGCTACCTGCAGTCCCTAGTCATTGGCTCAGCAAAAGAGGCCGTATCTGGATATTTGTGCAACCCAGGTTTTTATCACGAAGCGTTGTCGGAACTGGAACGCCGCTTTGGAAACCCGCAGCACGTCGTATCAGCCTTAACCAAAGAACTAGAGCTATGGCAACGACCACAAGCAAGCGATCACGCGACGTTGATCAGCTATGCGTCCTTTCTACGTAAACTGGTTCAAACATTCAACGCCCATGGATTGTATGCCGATTTGAAGTCAACGTACTTAGTTCGGATAGCACGGGATAAATTACAATGGTCTTTGAAAATGAAGTGGAGTGAACACCTTGTGGATATCAATAGTACCTTCCCAGGAATAGAAGACCTCTCAAATTGGATGGATAGACAAGCTAGAGCTTGTGAACAACTACAGGAGTCAGTATCACTTCAAAATCAACCGAATGATAACGGAAAACAAACAAATTTTAATCGGCGAGACAAAAATAACCACCACAATGGAAATAACAACCATCAATCCAAGTTCTTTAATCAAAACATAAACAAAAACAAAAGATATGGCAACAGAAACTCGAACACAAACGGTAGTTTCAGAAACGGAAGCGAGCCAGTCAACAATTATAGTCACAATAACGTGCGACGAGACAATATTGGAGGAACATCACAGTTTATGAACAACAGCGGAAGTACTACCTCGAACAACAACCGAATTTCCGAAAGAAATTCTTCCAACACTCAGCAAACTAAGAGCAAGAAATGCCCAGTAGATCAAGGCGACCACTACATTGGAAAATGTTCTAAATTTTTGCAGATGTCACCATCTGAGCGAAACTCGGAAGTGAAGAAAAATCTGCTCTGCTACAACTGTCTAAGTCCCAATCACAATGCAAAAAATTGCCCATCAAAAGTATTATGTAGACATTGCTCACGCAAGCATCATTCAATGTTACACGATAAAAACTATAGCCCTAATCAGAAAACAAACATCACACAACACGAATTGCCCCTTTGTGAATCGTTCGAAGATATAAATAGCGGAACAAAACCGCCAAGTTATACACCTGTCTTCCCGAGGAGAATCCGAAATCAATTGCCAATGATACCCATCAAACTGTTTGGACGCAACGAGCACTTCGAGTGCTACGCGCTATTAGACAGCTGCAGCACAATCTCATATGCTTTCGATCCGATGATTACCAAATTGAATGCACCACAAACAAGCTCGGAAACGACTCTGAACGTCTCAACTGCTTTTGGCGACTCTTCTATGGAAGCAAAGCTAGTACAGCTTGACATCGGGCTTTTCCGGAGCCAACGACCATTGTTCCGTCTAAACTACGTTTACTCAATAAAAAATTGGCACTTCGACGACGCGCCCGTGACACAGTTAAATGAGGTATGCAGCAAGTACCCACACCTACAACACATCAACTTTCCGCAATTGGAAAACAACAAAATCCAAGTCCTGCTTGGAATTGATGCAACACAGTACATACTCGAGCGAGAGTTCTTGCAGGGTCCTAAAAACACCCCGTTTGCCATTCGCAATTTACTTGGATGGACCATAACAGGCCCCATTAAATTTGACAAAGACAAACCCGAAAGAACAAACTTTGTCAGATAGTTTTGAGGCTTTCGATAGGGAAATGACTTTTTCAACAGAAGATGATGAAGACCCTTTAACCGAATCCGTGACCGGTTTCTGGAAAATTGACACATCTGGAACGGAAAATGAAGACGAAATTTCCCTCTCCAAGAACGACCAAAGGGCAGTAGAAATACTTAACAACACAGTGAGACATACAGGAGAAAGATATGAAATCGGTCTCCTCTGGAGAGAAAAAGTTACCCTTGAGAACAATTACCCCGTAGCAAAAGCTCAAGTCCAAAGCCTTGACAAAAAACTCAAGAAAGACAAAGCCTTGAAAGATATGTATCAGAAAACACTCGACACTGACCTTGAAAAAGGATATGTCAAACCTGTAACTTTCAGTGACACTACACCCGATCGTGTCTGGTACCTACCACACCATCCTGTTACCAATCCCAATAAACCAGGAAAGGTGCGCCGTGTCTCAAACGCTGCATCAACATTCAAAGGAAGTTCACTGAATAGCAATCTTCTCACAGGACCCGACTTACTAAACAATCTTGTCGGGCTCTTACTTCGATTTAGAGAAAAACCTGCTGCTATCACGGCTGATATTGAAGCCATGTTTATGCAGGTCGGCATTATAGAAACAGATCAACCCTCCATGAGATTTCTGTGGCCAACTGAGCGAAGTATTAAACAGTTCCAGTACACCCGCCTAATCTTCGGCGCTCGATGCTCGCCAACAACAGCAATCTTTGTTCTTCAAAAAACTGCTAACGATTTCTCGCCAAACCAGGCCGTTAAAGATTTAGTCTACAACAGTTTTTATATGGACGATTTTGTACACTCGTTCGAGACAGTTCAAAAGGCTAAAGATGACACAGCTCTGCTTAAGAAAACGCTTTCGAAAGGCGGGTTCAATTTGACAAAATTTGTCTCAAACGAAAGATCCGCTATACAAGATTTTGACGACAGCGACGAAAACGACAAAAATTGTCATCGAGTGCTTGGAGTTCACTGGAATAAGTCGGCTGACAGATTATTCCACAAGAAACCATCAAAGTTTGACAACAACGGTAACAGCTACTCAATTAGGAAACTTCTGTCGCTAATCGCCTGTCTTTTTGATCCGTTAGGCATTATAGCCCCGCTAGTAATTACACTCAATATTATTCTACAGGATGTATGGAAAGAAGGATTAGCGTGGGATGACCCTTTGCCGCTCGAAAAACGGATTCTGATCCAAAAATGGATTGATAAATATCAATCTGCACCACCTATTGAATTTCCTCGCTGCATAAATCCCAAATCAACAACAAATGAACTACATGAACTCCATATATTCAGCGACGCCTCGCAACTAGCTTATGGAGCTGTAGCTTATATCAGAACTTCTTCAGAAAATGACGTTTCATGCTCGTTTCTCATAAGCAAAGCCAAGGTTGCTCCGATCAAGCAGCTCAGTATTCCTAAAATGGAGCTCCAGGCCGCAGTTCATGGAACCCGCTTAGCTAGGTTCGTTAAAACCCACCAAAATATTTTGTTCAAGGAAACCGTCTTTTGGTGTGACAGCACAGCAGTCCTAGCGTGGATTAAGAGCACCGACAAGCTTAAATTTTACGTTTCCAACAGGGTGCGCGAAATTCAAGACAACTCATCATCTGATAGCTGGTATCATATCAGTGGTAAGAATAACCCAGCCGATCACGTATCCCGTGGTATTGATCCAGATGAGCTGCGAAAACTTTGGCTAACTCCACCCTCGTTTTTGTTCGAACCAAAAGACAGCTGGAACAAGATACTCAGCGCGGAGAAAACAAACGTCACAACAATACAACAACCAGTAAAAGCAATCATTGACGTCGAGAGATTCTCGAAGTGGACCAAGCTACTCAAAGCAACCGCACAAGTCTTTCGCTTCCTGGACATAATTAAAACCAAGCAAAAAAGAGCTCTCAACTGTACGGATATTGAAAAATCGAGAAATCACCTGTTCAAAGCGTCACAACAGACCTCTTGCGGTACTTCAATCTGCTTAATGAACCAGAAGAAATCTCTTCCAACGAAAGACAAACTTCTACAGCTTTCCCCGTTTCTCCAAGACAACATTTTGCGTGTTGGCGGCAGAACCAAAAGGAGTACATTGTGTTACAACACGAAACACCCAATTATTCTAAACGCAAAAGAGTTCATTACCCGACTCTTTCTAATCAAATGCCACGAAATCTGTATGCATTTTGGAACTGAATATGTGAAGAACTATGTGCAACAAAACTTTTATGTGTTTGGTCTTCGAGACGCCCTCCGCAGTATCACCTACAGGTGCTTTGATTGCAGACGATTCAAAGGCCAAGGACTTCAACCACCTATGGCGGATCTACCCGACATCAGATTTCCACAAGACCAGTCTCCTGTAGTTTTTACAAACGTTGGAATCGACTATATTGGCCCTTTTACTGTTATTCAGCGGAACAAAGAAGAAAAAGCCTATATCTGCCTCTTCAATTGTCTAGTCACACGAGCTGTGCACTTGGAAGTGACAGAAGACTTAACGACAACCACTTGCATGACGGCCATCCGAAGATTTATCGCCAGACGCGGACAACCTCGACTCTTCCTCAGTGACAATGGTAGCCACTTTCTTGGAGCCAGAAAACAGATACGAAGACAACCCCTCAAACTTGACCATGATTTCATTAGACAGAAACTAAACGTCGAATGGCGTCTAAACCCTCCTTCTGCTCCTCATTTCGGTGGGGTGTGGGAGAGGCTCGTACAAATTGTAAAACGAGCTCTTCTCTTGAATCTCGGATCTGCGAAGTTGACATGGGACGTCTTCTCCACCATTGTTATCGAAACAGAGAGTCTTGTCAATGCGAGACCTTTAACACACGTTAGAAGTGACATCGAGGACGAGGACCCGTTGACACCCAACCACTTTCTGATCGGTAGAGCGTTTCCCAATGTCCCAGCGTGTGTCTTCAAAGAGACTCCCACAATCCAGACGAAGACGTGGACCCAAATGCGACAACGACTCGAAGCAATCTGGAAGAGACTTCTAAAAGAGTACATTCCAACCGTGAACACAAGGAAGAAGTGGTTAAAGCCTGATGCCAAGTTGGAAGTGAATGACGTTGTTTGGGTTTTGGAAGAATGGACCCCAAGAGGAATTTGGCCCCTGGGACGCGTGACAAGGACATTCACCGGCCCCGACAAAACAGCTAGGTCATGTGAAGTAAAAACTGCTTTAGGCTTCTTAACCCGACCAGCTGTTAAACTTGCACATGTTTTCCCAAAAACACCCCCGGCAGGTTAGGTAGGCCCCGAGAATGTTATCGATGTGATAATTCTTAATTACATTTTGCCGCCTAAATGTTGTAAACTTGATTTCTTCGACACGTTTGAATCATAATCATCGAAAACAAGCTAAGCAAAGGTGCACGTGGCGAAACAAAAGAAATGATTGAATAAAGAAATTGAAACAAGGATTCTATTTTGAAACAACAAAACCCAAGGAATTGAAGAAGAAAGACGACAACGGCATCTCCCCCGACCGGGACCAGACGGCCATTGTCATAGCATTAAGTTCCTAACCCCTAAATTTGAAATTTTAGGGTTGGGACAATAATCCCCAAATAAATTTGTTGGTTGAAATAATTATGCTGATCATGACGTATTTTTTTTGGTGCAAACCTTGCATCACTTCTACATCATCTTTTTTTCTACGTTGCTTTTGAGTCTTAACAAATAGAATCTGCCAACTGTAGCTTGATGTCAAGTTAAGGCATTTAATGCAATCCGACTTACCTTATACGTTTGAGATTTATATTTCACAGATATGAGCCTGTGATCTAAGGAGAAAGTTCGCTAATTGTTGAGGCTTGGTGCATATTTCCTTTTGCAATTGTGTAAAGAATTTAATGAATGTGACCGATCATTATTGCATTTTTCTTATTACAGTAGATTGCGTTGCCTTCATTTTTAACGCTGAAACCCCCACGCCTTCGTAATTTCAGCGCTGTCATCCTTGGGGATTTGTTATTTCAAATGTTTCCAACTTTGGAAGTCAGGTCTGTATTTGTGTGAAAATATGCAATAGTTACAGGAAATACATATATTTAATACCAACTATATTAATGGTTATAGCTGTTGAAGTTAACAGAACCATTCACCTAGCAAGTTATAAATATAGTTAACAACGTATAAATGAAGAGCAGAATGAAACAGAAAATATAATGTCAATTGAATTTAATAAGATGCCTTCATTACTTTGTTTCGATTATGCAAACTTCACCTATACATTACAGCGTTGTTATCCAGCTTCGGCTAGAACTGCAAGTTTTTAGGTAAATGGGAAGACGGGCCTATACCCCACCAACTTTGTGGCACCATTTGAAGAGTCGACAAGACCGCCGGCTGTGAAAACTTCATCGGGAGGCAAACGGTCAACTGATACGGCGTTTAAGTCAAATTCAAAGAAAGACTCAGACCAGCACAAACAAGATTTCAAGGTAAGGGTTTAATCTAGGAAAGGAAATACTGTTTTCCCAGAACAATTTTTTAAAATTGTTTACCATTTTGCCGACGTTGCAGTTAAAAACTATCGAGAAACAGCTGGTTGTTTAGCGTGCGCTGACTTTAGAGAACACCACGCCAATGTTAGGCATTGAAAGTTTTTAATAGCCGCACAGCGATAGCTGGGGCTATTATTGGCCTTCTCTTGATTTTTTACAATTCAAAGAACTGGAATTGTATTGGGGCGCTGTCTTTTTTTTTACAATTCAAATTCTTTGAATTGTAAAAAAAAAGACAGCGCCCCAATACAATTCCAGTTGTATTGGGGCGCTGTCTTTTTTTACAATTCAAAGAATTTGAATTGTATTGGGGCGCTGTCTTTTTTTTTAAGATCTGTTCACACATTTTCATGATTTTTGAAGTCAAATTGGAGTAGTGATTTTGGTCACGCCGAAACAGGAAGTGGAGCGAAAAAGCAAGTGGTTTTGCGGCGTGAAATTTTTTCGCTCTAAATTTAAAGTAGTGAGAAAACGGTGTTTGAACAAAAATTCGCTTTCTCGCTAGTGGTTTTTTGTTCACATGCGGCAATTTCAATTTGATTTTTACTGTTTTTTCGATTTTTTGGATCGGATTTTTTTCTAAATGGTTTTTCCAACCCATTCATAGTCCGTTCTAGGTCTAGTTTTCTGTTTAGTCAATGAAAATTCTTTGAATTGTACGTCAGGACTTGTCCTGCTATGTTTTTTTTAAGATCTGTTCACACATTTTCATGATTTTTGAAGTCAAATTGGAGTAGTGATTTTGGTCACGCCGAAACAGGAAGTGGAGCGAAAAAGCGAGTGGTTTTGCGGTGTGAAATTTTTTCGCTCTAATTTTAAAGTAGAGTAAGAATACAGCGTTTGAATAAAAATTCGCTTTATCGGTCGTGGTTTTTTGTTCACATGCGGCAATTTCACTTTGATTTTTACTGTTTTTTCGATTTTTTAGATCGGATTTTTTTCTAAATGGTTTTTCCAAACCATTCATAGTCCGTTCTAGGTCTAGTTTTCTGTTTAGTCAATGAAAATTCTTTGAATTGTACGTCAGGACTTGCCCTGCTATGTTTTTTATTTCGTCGTCATGATTTTTGTTACGACCATATGACGTCACAGCCACTTTTTGTTCATTCGTTCATGCAATTTCAATTGAATTGCATGTGTGACGTCATTTTTCGCTCTTATTGGAGCGAGTTTTTTGTTCATTTGCGTGATTAAATTTTTGGTCACACTTGACTTACCTCACTCTCAAAAATGACTTCCTCAATTTGAAATTGACTTTTATTTACTTTAATTCAAAGAGATAAGGTCAAATGGGTGTGTGTCACTCTAAAAGAAGGTTATTTGCGATCAGCTAATAGCGGCAGCAATAACTTATACAGATTTTTAATCAAAATATAACAGATCAGCCTTCAATGAAAAGACGAATTTTTTGGTCTGTCTTTTTACTGTTTTTTTAGACTGTCGATCTACGAATCTATTGCGGCTATTTTCTGGCAATCTGCCAGCTATGTTTGTATCTTTATATCTTCATAGGTTTTTATATCTCAAATGACAATCATTTTTTTGCAACAGATCTTTTCTTACGTTTCCTGCCATTCGGATTCGAACTCCCATCAGCTTATTCGTATTAAGATGCAGAGAGCTTTCACTACAATTGAGTTAGCCTGTTTTGCAAACGTTGCAACTCTGGCCCCGTATTGTGATTGATTTTATGCTAGGGGTGGTCAGTTATTTTATATCTTGACAACTGCTGAAAAAATTTTAGGTTAAACGTTTATTATTTCCTGCTATATCAATGCGATCTGTTTAGAAATCCGTCTGGTCCACTTTTGAGGATTTTTCACATTGTGGGGAAAACTTATTGGTAATCATTCCTTGTTTTGTTCGTATTCAACATCATTCCGATTCCGTTTACCTTGGAAATGTTTTTCCTAGCATATCGGATTCCGATTTTCTGCTTGAAATCGGTTTGACCTATTCAACCCCAAAGTCTAAGTTCAACCGTGTACAAAGACAATACAAAAACCAACCAAACCGTTTAGTTCTCATTTTCGGCTGTGTTGATTCAAACCATTTCAAACAACAGCGAAAGCTTTCAAAGTGTCAGTTTTTTAATAGACGTGATTATTAATAGCCGCGAAGCGATAGCGGCTATTATTGGGGACATCGTGGTTTTTTTACAATCCAAGAATTGGATTGTATTGGGGCGCTGTCTTTTTTTTAAGATCTGTTCACACATTTTCATGATTTTTGAAGTCAAATTGGAGTGGTGATTTTGGTCACGCCGAAACAGGAAATGGAGCGAAAAAGCGAGTGGTTTTGCGGCGTGAGTTTTTTTCGCTCTAATTTTAAAGTAGAGTGAGAGAATGTTGTTTGAACAAAAATTCTGTTTCTCGGTAGTGGTTTTTTGTTCACATGCGGCAATTTCACTCTGATTTTTACTGTTTTTTCGATTTTTTGGATCGGATTTTTTTCTAAATGGTTTTCCCAATCCATTCACAGCTCATTCTAGGCCTAGTTTTTTGTTTGAATTGAATTTTCATTTCTCGCTAGTGGTTTTTTGTTCACATGCGGCATTTTGACATTGATTTTCTGTTTTTTCTTATTTTTTATCTGATTTTTTAAAAATGGTTTTCTCAATTCACTCATAGTCCATTATTGGTCTAGTTTTTCTGTTTAGTCAATGAAAATTTTTTGAATTGTACGTCAGGACTTGTCCTGCTATGTTTTTTTTATTTTTGTAAGATGTTTTCACACTTGTTTTCATGACTTTGAGCTTTCAAAACGAGATAAACAGGTAAAGCTCAGCGGGCATCAAGTTTCATTAGAGGCCCGCGTTCGGTAGTCCCTCAAGTACTCAGAGTGGTGAAGCTACTGGGAAGGCCGTAATTCAAGGTTAAAAGGTCATTTTTGGGAGTTTTTGAGCCTAAAATAATGAAACCAGTCTGAATTTTTGTTGAACCAGTCTGAAATTGAGGTTTATTAAAGTTTATAAAGGTCCTTTGCAAGACGCAATTGCTTTTTACGGCCACTTTAAGCGCTATATCTATTGCTACCCCAAACATAAACACGGTAATTTATACTAATTTTTTCGAATTGTTTGAAAATTTTTGTCATTTGAGTTTTTTCAGACTTTGATGTCAAAAAAAGCTCCTCTGGGGTTTAATGATAGGTTATTGCATAGTTTCGAGTGGTAATGAAGTGGTTTTAAACATTTTAATTAACTTCACGAATTTTTTAAAATCAAACTTGTTTTTTTTTTCAAATTTTCTGGCATTTATTGTCATTATTCAAGTTTTCCAGCCTGAGGGGGCACGAACCCTCATCTAGGGTTTGCTATCAAATTGCTGAAAATATTTTTTGGCCACGGAATGGTATTCAACATTTTAATATCTTTTATCAATTTTTTGATAGTTGCAATTTTTTTCTTTATTTTTTTGAAATTTTTATTCAGTGGCCAGGAAACCTCCTATAGAATTTGCTAGTATGTTACTACATAGTTTTTAGGTGCAATAAAATAGTTTCCAATGTTTTAATTTTGCAATTGTAGGGAATTTTTTAAATAAAGTTTTGATTGTATTCAAATTTTTCAATTTTTTGTCATTCTCTGAGTTTAACTATCTTTAATGGCCAATGAAACTTTTTATATGTTGCAGACGGTTTACAAAACAGAACTGCAGAGTCAAAAAAATGTTCTGACCGTTTTTAGAGCCCTATTTTTGGAAATTTTCGTTAAATTTTCTCTTCTCAGTTTCTTGATACAATCGTCATATTTGTCCAGTTTATCTACTTTTAGTGGCCGATTCATCTCTTTCAAGGTTTTTGCATGAGTTAATGAGTATTTTGAAATGAGTCAAATATGGCTTTCAGGTTAAAAGCTTTAAGGGTTTTAGCAACGATCGCTTTTTTGGTTAGTTTGTTTGATTCTTTTAGTTTCTCAACTTTTGAGATTTTGTCTTGTTGGCTGGGGTTGTTCAATTGATCTGCTCATCAGGTTCATTAGGTCAGTCTTTCATTCAATTACTTGGATTATATTTCAGGACTTGTCCTGCTATGTTTTTTTAATTCGTCGTCTCCATCGATGATTCTTACGACCTGACTTCTTGGAATTGACTTCAGTGACTTCTATTGCTTTGCAGTTAAAATTTATTTACGTGACGTCGTTTCTGCTTTTAGGTCAATTGCGTGACTTACCTCACTCAAAAAAATGACTTCTGAACTCACTTATGGAATTTTATTTTTTATGAAGATTTACTAGTTAATAGTGTGCATCTAAGTAGTGCCAATCTTATATGCCCTAATTCGTGATTATTAGTCTTGAATTTTTGATTTCGAATATCAATTTTGAAAAAGCTCTTTAAGGACTTTTTCCTTATAGAACGTATGTGTCAAAAATTGACAGTCCGAAGCTAACCCAAAAAGTCTAGTGGTCTATTAAAGGACTGGTGGTCGATCTGTCTATCTTATTTCTTTAGGTGTTTCAATTCATGGAAGGCCACGAGCGTCTATCGCGGCTATTTTCCGGCAATCTGCCGGCTATGTTTAATTGTTATATTCACTTGGAGTTAATTCTTGATTAACTTGGTGTCGAAAACTACAAGCATACAAAAGATGGTACTTCTCAATTTGAAACTTTGAATAGAGCATTATGACAGTTGTCGACAGCGCTTCCGATATAGTTGTTTTAATGCTAGTTTTTGATAGCCACCGTCAGCCTCTCAACGGCTATTATTTAGGCGCTCTCCTTTTTTACGACTCGAAGAGGAGTATTGGTGGAGCGTCTTTTTTATCGAAAATTTTTTGGACTGTATTTAAAACAGCATGCAAAAGTCATTGCCGCACGTCAATAAAAGTCAACCTAAAAGTCAATAAGCATTTAGGTCAAACGGCTGAACGAATTGAAGAGCAGAGAGAATGATTTTCGTTCATTTTGCGCGTTTTTGAGAGAGTGAGAAAAGTAGGTGTGAAAAATTTTTTTGCTAAGCGAGCGGAATATTTTGATCACGCGCGACTTTTTCGATGCAGCTTTTTTAGTTTCTACTTAACTTTTTTGGGTAAAGTGGTTTTTAAACCATCTTATAAAGTTACTATTCGATTGGAAGTCTGTCTGACCATTTCAATCATATATGAGTGTTTATATGCAACCTTGAGCTATTTTAGTGATTTCGCCGTTTTAGACGCTTTTTGAACGGTTTTCCTAATTCATTTCCGTATCTGGTGTTAAAAAATTGATTAAAATTAGTATCTATGTTTAATAGCCGCCCTCATCTTCTCAGCCGGCTATTATAGCGCTCCTATTTTTTTACTTCGTCGAACTTTTTTCGCTTTACCGACTTCTCTAGGCTAGTTTCACTCTTCTGCCATTCTGCTCAAATTCCTTTTAAAGAGCAGCTGCTCAGCAAAGCAATTCGAAATGAAGAGAGTCAGTATAAAAAAAATCAAAGTCAGAAATAGAAACGGGATAAACCCTTAAAGCCCCTTTTTAGATGTCCCGGTACTTGAACTTTGTTCTCATAAGTTTTAGTTACTATCTATAATGCTTATTGGTACTCATACTAGACCCTGTAGCCTCTCACTGAGAGACAGGAGTATGTTCAACTACGAAATGACATCAAAATAAATCGCACTTAAAAATGTTTTTGTACAAAATCAATTGTCGTTGATATTTTCTTTTCTTTCAATCCCAATAGAGTTATGGGAATCAACGGCGGCTTTTTTCGTCAATCTGCCGGGTATGTTTGTTTTTGTGGCCTTTTGACATTGGTAATATCAGTTTGAGTTTGTTTTAACAAACTTAAATAGGCTTAATAAAAAGATTATTTCGCTTAATTTTTGTTTTTATAGTTTTTTGCGTTATTCTTCCGTTTTTTCTGACTTTCAGAATAAAAGTAAATTTGTAATTTGTTTTTGTAAATTTTAGTTCTTGCTCACTTTTTATGTGTTTTACAGTGCGTTTGGGTGTCGCGTAGGTGCTCAATAGATCAGCAGGAACTGCGTCTTAATGTGTGTTGGGAACGGTTTATTGAGGTGTTGCAGTTTTCAGCGAAGTTTATTAAAATATTTAACAGATTTTTTGGGATTTGTTCTTTAACTATTTCTTTGTGCTCGGTTTTCTCCTTTATCGAGACATATCGACTATTTATCCTATCGAAACATCTCGATTGTTTTGTAGTCAATTGTGGAGCTATGTTAACATATATCAGAAATCTATCATGCACAATGCTGCTGGAAATGCTGCTTATAAAGTTTTTCCTGGAAAACTTTTCATAATAATTCTCCCTGACAATTTGAACCAGTTAGTGGTTGGCTGGTGTAACTTATTTTTTACTTCGAGTCAATTCCGGAGTCTTCCAGGTATGTGTTTTATGTCGCTTTACCTTTTGATCAGGTTTTTTTTTGTTTTACATAAGTCATGATTTTCACGTTTGACTTCTGACTTGCCTTACTCACTTTCAACTGAATGGATTTCAAATTCTTTCAGACATTTAATTACACAATGTAGTGAATACAGTCGACGTCTTTAGAGCGAAATCAAAAGAAATTGATAAAGAAATTGAAAGGTTATCAGAGTTCATTAGAGCAATTGCTAGCTGACAGTAAGCTTAGTGGCTTTCAGTTTAGAAACTGAATTAAGTATAGTTTTATAATCTAACTGAAACTGCACACCGAATTAGAACACTTAGGAAAAAATTATATCAATTTCTATTTCTTTATTTTTCTATTTTAATCCCGCTTTGCTTTAAGCGCGCCAACGGCGTCTTTTTTCCCAAACTGCGGCTATGTCTGTATCTGGATATTATACTGAACCGGATTTTTTTCGTAGTTTCTTAAGATGAAGATATGGTTATAGCTGGTAATTGCTGCAAATAATAATTGCTTAGCTTTATTGCGATAAACATACTAAATCTTTTTTTCTTTTTTTGTAATGGCAACTGCGAATCTAGATTTTTTCTGGCGAAACTGATGCTGGATTATACTTTTGAGAAACGTGTTCCAAGTCAGCAAAATTCAGCAACAGAATACATAGCTAAGAGCAGTCGCTCTCTTGGAAGATTTCTCTTTCACAATTGACGACGTGTACAATTTGCTAAGCAGAATTCCCGACGATTCATCAATGGGCATGAACGCAATTCCGTCTTTTGTACTAAAAGAGTGTGCTCAACAATTGTCACCATTGGTCTTCGAGTTTTTCTTGCGGATTACCAAAACTCAGCAGTGGCCTTCTCAGTGGAAAACATCAAACGTTACTCCGCTTCACAAATCTGGGTCAACATCCGATGTGACAAACTACAGACCTATCAGCATCCTACCTAAATTGTCAATTTCATACTTGGACAAAGTTTATGCTGCTAAAGATACAACTCACGATTGCTTGACTGTATATTTTGATGTGAAAAAAGCTTTTGATTCAGTTTCGCACGGGTTACTGTTACATAAAGTATCTTCATTTGGTTTTGATCACAATCTCCTAATGCTCTTTCAATCATATCTCACCGGTCGAAAGCAAGTTGTTAAAGTTGAGGGATGTTTTTCAAGTGAAGCAGTGGTGACGTCAGGAGTTCCTCAAGGTAGCGTGCTGGGTCCACTTCTGTTTATCATTTTTATTAACGATGTTGCAGACTCAATACAACATTCTGAATATTTTCTTTATTGCGATGACCTTATATTGTTTTCTTTCTTCAATCGACAAAATTCAAAATGATATAGACAGCTTATCCTCCTGGTCAATTTTAAACGAGTTTCCATCCGGACAAGTGTAAAATTTTGTCTTTTAGTCAACGCTACAACAATGCTGAGCTCTCTTTGAAAGGGTCGCGCTTGAAACACGTGGATTCAATTGTAGATTTGGGCATCACTGTGAACGGTTTATTTTGTTGGGATATGCATGTTGACCTCAGCATTGCAAAGGCTACAAGTTTTAAATTTTTTGAAGCGTAGTGTTCCAATCGGAGTTTGTGTCTCTAGAAGAAAACTTTTATATAAATCGATGGTGTCGTCTATTTTGGAGTACGGTTCGCCTGCGTGGTTATCCTTCAATTTCGGCATTGCGAAAGTTGGAAAAGTTTCAACACCGCTGTATCAAATGGTTTCTGAATTGTAAAAAGTCTTACCTTGAAAGTTTGAAAGTCTTGGACGTCTTGCCCGTTTCTTTTCAGTTAATAAGAACAGACCTACTCCTTTTATGGAAATTACTAAAGGGTTTTATTGATTCAAATCTTAATGCAACTTGTCACCTCGACATCAAGAATTCATCACTTTGGACATTTTGAAATTTCAAAAAACAGGAAATTTAAGACAGACGAAAACTTTTTGAGTCATCTCAACGTGCCGCAAATCATCTGATGCGAATGAAGATTATCGACTTTGACATGTCTAAACGTCAGTTTACGTATGCAATTGACCAGTTTTTACTCACTCGAATTGAATACTTTTGACCTGGAAAACTCATGTTCTTTTTATATGAAATGCTGTTGCACTTTTTGCAGAACTTAGTCTTAATTTAATCACCTTTTGATCTGTAAAAGTTTTTTTAGCGTTCTTTGTACGCTTTTATGTTCTTCCCTAACAAGGAATTGAGTCTTTTACTACTATTACTACTACTACTACTTGCTTTATCCTTTTAATGCCTCAACCTGTTTTAAATTTATAAAAGCGTGCCAGGATTAAGGCTAATTATTAGACACAGCTACATATTGGAACTTGAAAATGGATCTCAAATCCTTGTTAAAAAATACTCAATTAGCGGACGCAATTTCTACAGGGCTTTATTTGAGGCACTAATTTCTCACAGTGAAGAGCAAAATACCAAAATTAAGGAAAACTATTGAATGAAAATGCCGAGATGAAAGCACAATTATGCCTCATGTTTCACGATATTCGCACTGCTGGTGAAGTACCCGTGCACAAAATTGTTCGAATCATCCAAAAAAACATTAATACAACCTCAAGACTTTTTTTCTTGTCATTACTTACCGAACAAAATTGACCTTCCAAAACCTTGTTTGTCTTTCATCGTCAACGGAATGCGGTGTGGAATCTCAGATTGAATCTTGAGAATGACCAGTTGTCGGTGTATATTAATGAAAGATTAGTTGAATATGAGCGACATATCTTCAAGTACAGCCGTTTGAGAAAAATTTGTTTATCTCATCTCATCAAAACCAGGTTATCATAAAAACTAGCTCGTCTGATAAAAAATGGAAAACAGTGAACTCAAAATCGGAGGTGGAAGCTACTACAGTTTATATGACAGGACATAAACATCGATTTTGATAAAAACTAAAATTCAAAGTTGGAATTCCAAAAAATATAAAGAAACAGTGAAGACACGATGGAAACGCAACAGACGTGAAACTTTTGGACATTCGTCAGGTCAACAACAAACGTTCAAATCATGTTTTGAGCACATTGACAGGCTATGTGGTTTTGTTGAGAAACATAGAAAATCTGCGTCAATGAACAGCACCAGCAAAACGTTCTCAAACTTTGAAACTTATTTTGCAGTGGTGCCAATGAGCAATAAAGTGCTAAAAGACTTGACACCACTTAATTCGTTGAAGCGACAAGTTTTGTTGAAGCCATCACCGGGTAGTTAACAAGCGAAAACAAGATTAGGCTTAAACGTAAGATTTTGAAGATGAATTTTTACCATGTGCTTTTTTAGCATGTATATAACCCCTCCCGAAGTCTTCCGAAGTCAGTCTGCTTAGTTCATCAAGCAACGTTATTAAAAAATTTGTCTATAATCGTATCATAAGCTTTACTATCAAATTAAATATCCTAACCCGCGAGGAATTTGGTTTTCCAAAAAAGATTCTCTCTTCATGCTATGAATGGAATGTTTGAATATCGTGATGACGCAATTAAAAAGGGTCCTGCTTATTTCTGTTTCATTGATTTAATGAAAAGCTATTGATACTCTTGGTCACAACATACTTCTTAGAAATAATAAAATTATGGATTTATAGAAAATATCAGCCAATTACTAACAAGTTACTTAAAAAGAAGATGCTAGTAGGTAGTTGTGAATAACACGTAATCAAACATGGAAGAATTTTCAAACAAGTGTACTACAAGGCCCTGTTCTTGGTGATCTTATGTTTCTCCGTTATATAACTGATATACCTATTGGATTTAAAGGTATTACGGTCGCATAATTCGCAGATGACCTCAATGGTTTCAAACAAATAAGTTATCAGTTATTGTTTCTTAATAGTGGAACACTCTGTTTCGGTAGAAAAACCTGGCATGGACCCAATCCTTCTCACTATAGATACTCAGGGGTTATTCTTGATGATAGGCGTAATTTTAAAAAACATTGTGAAACCTTAACCAAAGAGCTGAAGCAGTTATCTCGAAAAATATTAGGAGTTTTTCCATTAAGCTTACTACTGTTCCATCAATCCTTTGTGATGCCATAATATTATATGGTACACTTGTATACGGCCGGTCATCAAAGACTACTTCCAATGGTTTTGAGATGAGTCTCTACAGAATCTTATGGGCTTGTTGAGCTGATCGAGCTCTTTTTGCTGTCCTTTTCCAATTTTGCACTATGTACTGTACTTTCGTACGTTGTATGCTGTAATTTTGGACTAAATAATGATTCAATTTAACATATCGGTGCCATTAACAGGTGTTGTCAATTTGGCGTCTTATTATTTTTTTAATAGCCGCCCTCATCTTCTCAGCCGGCTATTATAGCGCTCCTATTTTTACAATTCAAGGAATTTGAATTGTATTGGGGCGCTGTCTTTTTTTTAAGATCTGTTCACACATTTTCATGATTTTTGAAGTCAAATTGGAGTAGTGATTTTGGTCACGCCGAAACGAAATGGAGCGAAAAAGCGAGTGGTTTTGCGGCGTGAATTTTTTTCGCTCTAATTTTAAAGTAGATTGAGAAAACGGTGTTTGAACAAAAATTCGGCTTCTCGCTAGTGGTTTTTTGTTCACATGCGGAAATTTCACTCAGATTTTTACTGGATTTTTGATTTTTCGGATCGGATTTTTTTTCTAAATGGTTTTCCCAATCCATTCAACGCTATTCTAGGCCTAGTTTTTTGTTTGAATTAAATTTTCATTTCTCGCTAGTGGTTTTTTTGTTCACATGCGGCATTTTGACATTGATTTTCTGCTTTTTTTTCTTATTTTTCTATTTTTTTTAAAACAATGTTTTTCTCAATTCACCCATAGTCCATTCTAGGTTTAGTTTTTCTGTTAAGTCAATGAAAATTCTTTGAATTGTACGTCAGGACTTGTCCTGCTATGTTTTTTTACTTCGTCGAATAAAAAAAATGTTTCGCTTTACCTCATTTTGCCGCTTTTTCAACATTTTGCGTGATATCTTTTTGACTTCTCTAGCCTAGTTTCTCTCTTCTCTCATTCTGCTAAAAGTGATTTTGAACAGCAGTTGCTCAGCAAAGCAATTCAAAATGAACAGAGTCAGTATAAAAAATTGAAGTCAGTAGTAGAAACGGGATAAACCCATAAAGCCCAATTTTAGATGCCCGCTATTTGAACGTCGTTCCTATAAGTCTTAGTCAACATCTCTAATGCTTATTGGTATTGATAGTAGCCCCTGTAGCCTCTCTCTAAGAAAGAGAAGTACGTTATGTTCAACTACGAAATGCCATCAAAATAAATCGGACTTAAAAAATGTTTTTGTACAAAAATCTTTTTTTTTTCAATATCTTCTATTCTTTCAATCCCAATCATGCTTATTGGAATCAACGGCGGCTATTTTCCGGCAATCTGCCGGGTATGTTTTTAATTCATTTTTCGAGATAGATACTTGACTCTGTATAAAATTGATATCTGGCGGTATTGGTTCGTAGCAGATTTTTAAAAATTTTAATGTATGTTTTGAGTTTATAGAATTTTCCGGGTTTTTTTATTTGTTCAGGTACTATTTTTCTCATCCATACATTTTTAATTGCTCTCGGTCGAAGATTAAAGCAGTTTTTGTAAACGCGTGTCTTTTTGATACAAAATTATTGCTTGGCCATTTTCGTGTAGATTATTTTCTCTATTTCACTTCTCGAGTGACTTTTCCGCGCTTGACTTCTTGATTTTATCTTGACCTAATTTGCTCTTATTCAGAAATTAAGTCTGGTGCTCAAGCAAAAGCGATAGTGAGATAGGATTGCAGAAGGGCCTGGTTGCTGAGTGATAAATGCATCAGGTTAACACGCTGGAGGTCGGGGTTTGGAAACCCTCACAAGGGAGTTTTGCACCCATAAAGAAAAATTTATCTAGGTTACAGACTCCTTTGTTTTAATTTACCCCGCCTGTCGTCCGAGAGCAATTTGTGTGACATTAATCGGTTAATCTTTTAATAACTGCAAAGAGGTTTATGTTATCATATAAACTTTAATAATGATAAATGTGTGAAATTCATTTAATTGTTCAAACTGCGGGCTTCGCTTGTTCCAAGCTGCGGGCTCCGCTTGTTCTGCGGGCTTCGCGTCGGCTGAAAGCGTATTGCATTCGGTTTTTTTTCGGTTTTCAGTTTTGAAGAGTATCCTTTTATTTATATATTTCTGAATGATTTGTCTTCTGTCTGCAGCTGACGGCAAAGAATGGTGTTTGTGTTTGCTATTCTTAGCACATACTGGTTTTCAGTGCGGTTTCCAAATGAGATTTGGAAGTCTTAGTTCCGCTGGCTCACTTTTATGGGCACGTGAACAAATAAATGTCATTCTGGTCACCTGTCGTGACTTCCAATTGTTACGCGTGAACAATTCTAATTTGAAATGATCGTCATCATTAATAGCCAATATTTTTATCCCGAATTTTGATTCAAGATAATAATCCCTAGAGTGCTATTTGGTTGTTGTCGTTGCTTTTTTTTTACAAATTAGTGGGCCATTGATTTAGTTTTAATGTAATGTTAAACCTATGCAATTATATCCATCTCTTCATGCCTTTGTTTTGAGTTTTCGAATACTAAAATTCGTTCATCTACATTTGTCAATCCATTGATATGATTTGATTGGTTGCTCGAAATTGATGATATGTTTTATCGATGATATTCGTGCAATTTGAAAAACAGATTATTAATCTGAACTCGTTGATTGTCCTCTTGATTTATTGGTTGAAGTAATTAAGTTGTGTTTTTTTGTGTTTTTTGGTATACCAAATCGTGAATTAAATTTGTTTCTTACCATTGAAGACACTGATTTGTAATGGAGGAGCATCGAGGGTCGTCGTACAACTTAGCCCAAAATATATCGACCTCTTATAATGGACAATCTCGTGAAGCTACACGGAATTTCTATCGATCCCATCGAGGAACAAAAGTGGAATCTTGTCTGCTTTTCAGTAGCTTGGGCCATGTAAATATTTGCACTTTTTCCCTTGAAAATGCGCTACCTCATCTTACCGCTAATTCTGAATCAGTTTACGTAGCTTTGATCCGTAGAAATTTTTGTGATTTTAGAAGCTTTCTTGTACAAAATGATCGTACAAATTAGTAAGATTTTTTTTCGAAACGCTTTTTGAAATTTATAACATTTTCGTTTTTTTGTTCTGGAATTATTCAATTGAAACTTAGTCGTGTGCTATTCTTTAATCAGGTGTTTTGTTCGTTGGTTGAATCCAGTTTTCTTTATTGCAGTGGTCAGACCAGTTGTTCCAATCATCGAAAGATATAAGTTGGGAATGTTAAAGTAACAAATAAGATCTGATTTCCGAGTATTTTTTATTTACAGACAGAGGCCTCAGATGATGAAATTGACGGTGCCGTAGTGAGTGTTTCTAAAGACATTGCATCTGCAGCTGTTGGCGGAAAAGGAGATAAAGGTGGTGGTTCAAGTCTGAACAAAAACAAAAGTGCCAGTCAGTCTTCTCTGGATGATATTCTGGGAGAAACTAGCCCGTCACATACTGGAGGTACTATATAGTTGATATTTTCGGGCTATGTTTTTAATAGCCGCCTCAGCTTCTCAGCCGGCTATTACAGCGCTCCTATTTTTTAACAGCCGCGAAGCGATAGCTGAGGCTATTATTGGCCTTCTCTTGTTTTTTTTACAGTTCCTAATATAATGGGGGTGCTCTCTTTTTCTAAGATCTGTTCACAGCTTTTCATGATTTTTAAGTCAAATTGGAGTAGTGATTTTCGTCACGCCGAAACAGGAAGTGGAGCGAGAAAGCGAGTGGTTTTGTGGCATGACTTTTTTCACTCTAATTGATTCTCGCGATTGATTGTTTGATCACGTGCGGAAATTGCGCTTTGATTTTCACTGTTTTTTCAAATTTCTGGACCGGATTTTTTTGTAAATGTTTTCCCAATCCATTCATAGTTCATTCTAGGCCTAGTTTTCATTTGTCTCTGGTGGGTTTTCGTTTCTCTCTAGTGGGTTTTCGTTCATATGCGGCATAATGACATTGATTTGTTTTTCTAATAGCCGCACGGCGATAGCTGGGTCTATTATTGGCCCTCTCTTGGTTTTTTATTATTTCGTCGTTGCGATTTTTGTGACGACCATATGACGTCATAACCATTTCAAATTTGATTTTTATTCATTCGTTCATGCAATTTTAACTGAAGTGCGTGCGTGACCTCATTTTTTGCTCATAGTGGAGCGAGTTTTTTGTTCATTCGCGTGATTAAATTTTTGAGCACACTTGACTTTCCTCACTCTCACAAATGTCTTCCTGCCTTGGAAATTGACTTTTATTGTCTTTTGTTCAAAGAGATAAGGTCAAATGGGTGTGTGTCAATCTAAATTAAGGTTATTTGAGGGCAGCTAATCGAGGCAGCAAAAACTTTACAGATTTTTAATCAAAATATAAATATCAGCCTTCAATGAAAAGACCATTTTTTTTGGTCTGTCTTTTTAACTGTTTTTTGAGACCGCAGATCTACGAAGCTATTGCGACTATGTTTTAATTTTGTCTAATCTTTTTAAAATAGTTTTCCCAATTCATTCATAGTTCGCTCTAGTTCTAGTTGTTTGTTTAGTCAATGAAAATTCTTTGAATTGTATGTCAAGACCTAACCTGCTATGTTTTTTTAAGATCTGTTCACTCATTTGCAAGCCTTTTGAAGTCAAATTGGGGTACTGGTTTTGGTCAATCCAAAACAGGAACTGGAGCAAAAAAGCGAGTGGTTTTGCGGCGTGAAATTTTTTGGCTCTAATTTTGAAGAAGAGTGAGAAAACGGTGTCTGAACAAAAATTCGCTTTCTCGCGAGTGATTTGTTCACATGCGGCAATTTCACTTTATTTTTTTTTCTGTTTTACTGTTTTTTTGGATCGGATTATGGTTTTCCCAATCCATTCAAGGTTCATTATAGGCATAGTTTTTTGTTTGTACCAATTTTCCATTTCTCGCTAGTGGTTTTTGCGGCATTTGAAAATTGTTTTTTTTTGTGTTTTTTTTGAGCTGATTTGTTTTAGAAATGATTTTCCCTATTCACTCATAGTCCGTTCTAGGTCTAAGTTTTGTTTAGTCAATGAAAATGTTTTCAATTGTACGTCAGGACTTGATTTTCACTTTTTTCGATTTCTGGAGCGGATTTTTTTAAATGGTTTTCTCAATCCATTCATAATTCATTCTAGGCCTAGTTTGTTTTTTGAACCAAATTTTCATCTCTCTTGTGGGTTTTTGTTCAAATGCGGCATTTTGACATTGATTTTCTGTTTTTTATATTTTATCTGATTTTTTTGAAATGATTTTCCCAATTCGTTCATAGTCTTCTCTAGTTCTAGTTGTTTGTTCAGTCAATGAAAGTTCTTTGAATTGTACGTCAAGACTTGTCCTGCAATATTTTTAAGATGTATGCGTTAACTCACTTTCACGATTTTTGAAGTCAAAGTGGAGTAGTGATTTTGGTCATGCCCAAACAGGAATTGGAGCGAAAAAGCAAGTGGTTTTGCGGCGTGAAATTTTTTTACTCTAATTTTCAAGCAGATTGAGAAAACGGTGTTTGATCAAAAATGCGCTTTCTCGCCAGTGGTTTTTTGTTCACATGTGGCAATTTCACTTTAATATTTTCTGTTTTATCAATTTTTTGGATCGGATTTCTAAAGAGTTTTTCCAGTCCTTTCTTGGTTCATAATAGGCCTAGTTTGTTTTTTGAACCAATTTTCCATTTCCCGCTATTGGTTTTTTAAAATTGTCTGTTTTCTGTTTAATTTTTCTGAGCTGATTTTTTCCCAATTTTCTCAAATGATTTTCGCAAATAATTTTCCCAATATTTTAATTTTCAATTCAAAATTGATGCGGCATTTCAATTTTGATTCTTTTTTTAATTTTTTTTATCTAATTTTTTGGTAAATGGTTCTCCGAAATCACTCATAATCCGTTCTAGGTCTAAGTTTTGTTTAGTCAATGAAAATTCTTTGAATTATACGTTGAAACTTTGTCGCTTTACCTCAGTCTCTGTGGTTCAGCTTGTTCAATGTTTTGCGTGAAATCTTTTTGACTTCTCTAGGATAGTTTCACTCTTCTCTAATTCTGCTAAAAGTGTTTTTAGACAGCAGTTGCTCAACAAAGCAATTCAAAATGAACAGAGTCAGTATTAAAAAACGAAATCAGAAATAGAAACGAGATAAACCCATAAAGACCAGTTTTAGATGGCCGTTACTCGAACTTGGTTCTTATAAGTCTTAGTTAGCATCTCTAATGCTTATTGGTTTTGATACTAGCCTCTGTATTGTCTCACTTTGAAGCAGGAGTCTGTTCAACAACGAAATGACCTAAAAAGCTTCGCATTTTAAAATGGTTTTTCTACAAAAATCATTTTTCCCCCATTTTTTCTCTTCTTTCAATCCCAATCGTGGTTATGGAAATCAACGGCGGCTATTTTCCGGCAATCTGTCGGGTATTTTTATTTTACTGTACAAATCAGAGAACAGAAATTCATAGTTCATTCTAGGCCTTGTTTTTTGATAGAATCACATTAACATTTCTCGCTAGTGGTTTTTTGTTCTCGCTGTGGCATGTGACGTTTTTGTTTTTGTTTTTGTTTTTTGATCTGTTTTTTTTTTAGAAATGTTTTTCTCAGTTCACTCATAGTCCATTTTAGGTCCAATTTTGCGTCTATTCAATGAAAAGTGTTTTAATTGTACATCAGGACTTGTCCTGCTATGTATTTTTTTTATTTCGTCGTCAAAGTTTTTGTTACGACCATATGACATCACAACCACTTCAAATCTGCTTTTTGTTCATTTGTTAATGGAGACCTCTGATAAAAAATATAATTTATTAAAGAGGGCTGAGAGTTCTGGAAGTGTGGTGGAACATTCTGTGCTACGCACAGACTCGTCTGAGCCGTCTTGTTTGACCATGTTTGTATCTATCGCTTTTTTTACAATCAGACGGTACAGAACAGAACGTCATAAGTTGTAGGAATGGTGAAAATAACCGGATCTGTAAAATCCATCTGAGAGTTAAATATTGTTTTAATTAACGCGCATTTTTGTGCAAAACCTGCGTCTTCGGCGACGCAAATGCACTAAACAGCGCAATTTGAAGAGAATATAAAATATTGCAACAAGTCTAAAATTTTGTAAATCTATAATTAAGTTCAATTAACTTAAAATCTGATTTCCCTTAAAACAATGGGATGGTATATTTAATGTTTGTTTTTCAACTTATAGAGAGGAAGGAGAAGAAGAGTGGTGGCATTGGTTCGGCACTAAAGAAAATTCGCCCCAAGCACAAGCAGACAGCCTCTGATATCAGTGGGGATTCCAAATCAGCGATGAAATCGTCGCAATCAGGTAATTAATTGCTCTGGAACAGTTTGAAGCAGTCATTGTAAACGCGTGTCTTTTTTATGGAAAATTTCTGCTTGAAAGCTTTTGTGAAAACCATTCTTTCGCTCTCGAAGCACTTCACGCTTGACTTCTTGTTTTATGTGTGATTAATTGCTCTCGAACTAAATTTGAGGCAATTATTGTAACTGTTGTTTTTTGCTTGACCATTTTCTTGTAGAGAATTGTTTCGAATTCACTTCTCGAGTGACTTTTGATTTTTCGTGACCTAAATTGCTCTTGTTCAAAAATTCTGTTTCTAAAACAAGAGCAATTGTATGATATGATATCAACAGGAAATCATAGTCGAGATAATGCTTCCGACTCTTACTACGGGTCTCTTGGATTTCAACACCTCCTTGTTCAAACATTTTTGCTCACAAAAGAAAAATTATCTAGGTTACATCCCCTTCAAAATTAATTTGCCCCGCCTATCGTTCGAGAGTAATTTGTCCGATGTTAGCCGATTTATGTTCTAAATTGCTCTGATTCTGAGTATGTTGCGAACATAAAAGCGATTTTAAGCGGTGTTTTTTCATTAATAATAGTTAAGCGATGGAGTTAAGATCTCAGGCTGGGCACTAGAGATGGCGTGCGAATCCCTCTCTTGTCGGTATTTTCCATCCATAAGAAGTTCTGTAGGCTAGACCTTAAATTGCCCCGCCTATCGTTTGAAAGCGATTTGTCCAACGTTCGTTGGCTTGTTTTTTCGGGAAAATGTTCGTCATTGAAGACGCATGGCAATTTATTTGCACCTGATCATAACTATTCTTTCAATAACACATTGAGTCAGTTCGTTTTTTAATTACCCTCATTCAGCTACTCTGAGCTTTAAATAGCAGATTGGAATAAAGATTTAATTAAGGATGTGATTTAATTCCGCCGAAATAGGAATTGGAGCGAGAAAGGGATTCGTTTTGCGATATCAAATGTATCCTCTAATTGTAAAGTAGTGACAGAACTCAAAGGCAGCGGATAAGTTCACACGTTGAGACCGCCGATCCTCTCCTCTTTTGTGGCTTTTATGTTGACGTCCGATCTTGAACTAATTGGGAGTGAGTTTTATGTTAGTATTTCATCTCTGGAAATGAACTTTAAGGGCACGAAAGGTTACTACGCAATTTTGAAGTCAATAAGAGATTCCTATATAATGAAATAATGAAGACCTTATAATAAGGCATTGGCAGCCAAAATAAAGACAGCTTTTTGAAATTTATTTTTTCAAATGTTGATCATAAGATGCATCAGCAACTTGACAATTCTCTATGTTGGTATATTTTTCTACAGCCTGTAAGCTAATTCGCTACTAATCCGGCAATTTGCTGGCTATGATAAAAAAAGTTGGAACTCAGAGCCTAAAATTTGTTTTGGTTGAGATGGCATGACATTTACATGCTTGTGGAGTCAAAGAAACTTGAAGACAGGCTTGAATATCGTAAGTTTAGGCTCTTTTGAGTTTGAAAGCCATTTTTCATTTTTCGTTTTAAATAAGGAGCTAGGTATCTTAGCGTCTTAGTTTTTTATTGGTTGGTATCGTTTCATTTTGTTTTATCGAAGTGGTTCAAGTTCAGGTTTCTTGAATTCAATGATCTAAAGAACTGATTTTTGCATCAGCTATTTGACTATATTTATTGGTTGATAGAAGAGATTCGGAATTGCTTGTTAGTTTGTGAAATCTTTCCGACTGAAAACAATGATTTTTAGAGTTTCACGTTCATTTCAATTTTGAATTGAAATTTTCTTCTTGACTGTAATTAAAATATATTTGGTAGCTTTAACATATCATTAACGCATTTGGACATGCCTCGCGAGCCATGGCCATGCCTCAGCGGCCCGTGGGACTTGATATAAATCTATCAAAACCGAAAATATTATCACAACCGACTATGTTATGCGCTGTAGCATTTTGTGAGTGCTCAAATATTCGCTTTCAATCTATTGTCCTTTCGATCTGTTGCCCTAGCACCAATGTCTCTATATTAACAATTTTTTAAATGGATGCTCAGAAAACATTTGTAATGAGCCAAAAATTTGTGGGAATGTGCACATTACTAATCCTCCTTGTGCTAATGGTGTATGATCAAATGAGGTTGTCTTTTCAGGGGAGAATTTATCGCCGACTTCGACCAGTCAGACTGGGGGAGGAAAGGGTAATAGCAGTAGCTCTAAAATGAACAAGAGTATGGAGAGTGTCAATTCGGTTGAAGATGAACACGAGAACGTCTCAAGAGGTACAGATTGGTTTAAACTTCGGTGATGAATTTTAGCGATGAGACACCTCAATGAGCAATCAGTGTTGACCAATCCGCTCAATTATGTTTTCATGTCTTGTTAATAGCCGCACAGCGATAGCTGGGGCTATTAATGGCCTTCTCTTGGCTTTTAATGATTTTTTACAATTCAAAGAATTTGAATTGTATTGGAGCTCTGTCTTTTTTTTAAGATCTGTTCACACATTTTCATGATTTTTGAAGTCAAATTGGAGTAGTTGTTTTGGTCACGCCGAAAAGGGAAATGGGGCGAAAAAGCGGGTGGTTTTGCGGCGTGACATTTTTTATCTCTAATTTTTAAAGTAGAATGAGAAAACGGTGTTTGAACAAAAGTTCGCTTTCTCGCTAGTGGTTTTTTGTTCACATGCGGCAATTTCACTTTGGTTTTTACTGTTTTCTCAATTTTTTGGATCGTTTTTTTTCTAAATGGTTTTCCTAATCCATTCATAGTTCATTCTAGGCCTAGTTTTTTGTTAAAATCAAATTTACATTGCTCGCTAGTGGTTTTTTGTTCTCGCTAGCGGCATTTTGACATTGATTTTTGTTTTGTTGGTTTTATCTTATTTTTTTTAGAAATTGGTTTCGTAATTCAATTATAGTCCGTTCTAGGTCTAGTTTTTTTGTTTAGTCAATGAAAATGCTTTGAATTGTACGTCAGGACTTGTCCTGCTATGTTTGTTTTATTTCTTTGTCAAGATTTGTGCTACGACCATATGACTTCACAACCACATCAAACCTGCTTTTTGTTCATTCGTTCATGCAATTTCAACTGAATTGCGTGCGTGACGTCATTTTTTGGTCGTAGTGGAGCGATTTTTGTTCATTTGCGTGATTTTGGCCCCACGTAACTTAACTCACTCTCAAAAATGACTTCCTCACTTTGAAATTGACTTTTAATTGTTTTAATTCAAAGAGAAAAGGTCAAGTGAATGTGTGTCACAAATGAAGGTCATTTGAGAGCAGCTGATAGAGGCAGCAATAAATTAATACATATTCTTAATCAAAATATAACATAGCAATGAAAAGATTATTTTTTGTCTCTTTTTTACTGTTTTTTTTTGAGACTGCAGATCTACGAAGCTATTGCGGCTATTTTCTGGCAATCTGATAGCTATGTTTAATTATTGCTCTGACCACAAGCAGTTTTTTTTGCAAAAATGCATGTCCTGATTACTTAACTTAACCAATTTGGGATGTCAATTTTTTTTTGCTTTTTGCCCGTTACTCTGTTATCGCTTTCCTTGCTGCCGTTGGAGTACTTTACTTCCCCATCTATCAAGTGTTCCCATCAAGAAGAGGAAATTGAAACAAATTATGAGATCAAAAATTCTTCAGTTGTGCAATCCGACTACCATTATTTTTTAATAGCTCTTGAACGAAGTTCGATGCAATTATTGTAAACGTCTTTGTGTTTTTTTATGAAAAATTTTTGGTTAACTGTTTTTGGGCCTTTGTTCCAGAACTTTCTTTTACTTCTCAAGCGGCTTTTTCACCCTTTTCTTTTTCGTTTTTCTGTCATTTAATTGCTCGCGCACCGAAGTAAAGTTTGTTGCTTAAGTACAGATTGTAGTATAGGATAGCACAAGGGCCTAACGGCCAAGGGGTTAATGCTTTTGTGTGGGTTCAAATCCAACCCTTGGCGGACTTTTTTGCACCCATAAAGACCCTTTTATATAGCTACATCCCCTGAATTGAAGTGCCCCGCCTGTCGTTCGAGAGCATTTTGTCCGTCGTTCGTTGGTTTATGTTTAATTGCTCTTGAACACAACGTCTTTTTTTATGCAAAATTTTTGCTTGACATTTTTGACTTTTCGAGTGACTTTTACGCCCTTGACTTTTTGCGTTTCGCGTGATCTAAAATTCTCTCTGAACCACAATTTCAAGCAGCTGAACTCAATTGGCGGCAATTTAATACTAAAAGTCAAATGAAAAAAGCGCCGAAACTGGTTCCTTTTTTTACTTTAAATCTTAATAGTGGTATATATTAACCTCTGTGGTTATTTGAAGCCCACTAATGAACTTCTTAGTCCCATTTAGGCTCCCCCCGATTGAAGCAGGCTGCAATTGA
Source organism: Convolutriloba macropyga (assembly GCF_964194025.1). NCBI lineage: Eukaryota > Metazoa > Xenacoelomorpha > Acoela > Convolutidae > Convolutriloba > Convolutriloba macropyga. The sequence continues at coordinate 38,579,427 of NC_134471.1, read as the reverse complement.
TTAGAGCTCCCACTAGTCGTTCGAGAGCAATTCTTCCGACGTTTAGTCGGTTATGTTTATTCAAAAGTTTGCCAAAAAATCTGGTTCTGAGTGGAAAAACTCTTTCACTGTCAATTTGGCGAATCTCTGCTTAATGCTGGAACAACCCTAAGTGCAATTATCTTTAATGTAATAAACTCGGCTAAAAATTTAATGAGCGTTTATTTGATATAGTCGACCGGATAAAAAAATAAAAAATGTCCCTGAAATTGATTAAAGTGAAGAGATCGATTGCCTTATCGTTTTTCTGCGTCTGAACCTTTTAGTGCTACACACTTTTGTACCGATCTAAATTCTGACGCAAGTTCAATAATATCGTTAGGATTTGGATCGATCATATTTGCTCAATTGCTTAACTTTGCCAACTTCTCGGAAACAGCGATTTGCGCTCGAAATGGAGTATTTTGCGTTTACACGGAGAATAAGCTGTTCATCTTTTTCTACCCGTTAAAAATGTTCTAGTTGTATTTAAAAAAAATCAAATCTCTAAGTGGTACAAAACGAGTTTTTTAATGTAAAAAGTTGAAAATTTGACTGAAGAGAAAAGCCTATATTCAGCCAATGTTGGAACAATAAATGAACTCAATTTCCTTAAAGTTAGAGCAAATATCGAGATACTATTTAGTCGTTATGAGTCTAGTTAGTAGTTATCGCTGCAAGCACTGATATCTTAGCATCCCTTGTTTAGAAAGAGGTCAATTCAATTGAATAGGATCAGATAAATTCATCTAATATTAATCCATTTTTGAAGCTAAAAATTTGCTGGAATCCTTTCCGAGTCTGTGCCTGTTAAAACGAAAAATTGATTGAATTATTTTAGAATCGGCATCTAGCAACGAGTTGCTATCTGAGATCGGCAAGTCGGCTGTTGTTAATGGAGGTACATCAAGCTCACCTACCAGTGTCGTGGTCTCCCCTGAACCCACAGGTAAACAGTTTTTGTGTTTGCGATCAATTGTCGGTGGTCCGGTTTTTCAAAAGATCAATCATCATGCTAAGATGTGAGGTGCCTTGTACCGAACATTTGAGAATGTTCAAATGACATTTCCACGTTTTCTTTTAGTTTTATAAACTAAGCTTTGGTTTGTTACATTTGATACTTCCTGTACGTTGCTGCGTTATGAAATAGAGTAAATTTTGAACAGGAATCATTCTTCCGGACAATATGTTCCCAGCCATCGAAATTGACGCCATGGGCGTGAGCGACACTGTAGACCATCCTCAGGGTTTGGGAGTTGCGAAGAAGGGACTCCCGAGGCAGACGAATAAGCGCCTACCTAGCAGGGACAAGATCAGACAGAATGCAGAGACAGCAGAAACCGACCGCGCACAGGCCATGGAAAGCGTAAGTTGTACCCTTGTTAATTGAGATAAGCAAAGTGTCTGCTGCATGATGTTTATTATAGCTGCGAAGCTAAAAGCTGAAAGAAGCTGTGTTACGAAGCTGTTGGTTTTTTTTATTCACCGTCTAACACTTATTAATTGCTCTCGAACGAACTTGGAGACAATTATTGTAAACGTGTGACTTTTGAATGCAAAATTTTCAATTGACCGTTTTTGCGCGTTTGTTCTAGAACATTGAGTGACTGATCACGCTTGAGTTCTTCATTTGTAGGTCATATAAGGTGCTCTCAAGTTAGTGATTTTTTGTTTCAAAATTTGTTCGGGCCGCATAGTTCAAAAGAGCAGTTTTGTTCATGTGTTTTTGTTACGCTCAATATGGTGAGTTTAAAGCTTAGCGGCGTAATAAGTTCTTGGTAGCGGCCGTCATCTTTTCTTAGGCAGCGACTATTGAGCTCTTAATATGAAGTTAGACAGGCAAAAATTTGTATCCCTTTATCTGCTCTTCCATTTTGTGTGAAATCTTTTGACTTTTGTCCGCTAGTTTTATTCATCGCTCCTTCTGTTCGAAGTGAGAGCACTTGCTCAGCAACAGAGTCAATGTCGGAACAGAGTCAATGTCGGAAAACTTTTGAAAATGGGATAAACACAGAAAGACCGTTTTAAATGCCCGGTACTGGAACTTTGTTTTAATTACTCTTAGTTAACCAGCTTCAATGCTCATTGTTGTTGATACTAATACCTCTATTGTTTCATTATGGAGCTAGTGTGTGCCTAGCTATGTAATTCAATCGAAATAGCGCGCGCTTTTAATAAAACAAATTTGATTTCGGTTCATATTTCAATACCAAAAATCGAGGTCATGCGAATTATTGGTGGCATTCTTTTAGTGACAACGGCCTCTTCAAGGTTAGGAAAGTTCAAGCTTCGACATTGACAAGAAATAATGAGGTTGAATTTTTATTGAAATTTTATTGTTTTTTTGAAATCATTGTTGTTCAAGTTTCCATGGATTGCTTCGATTACTTCATCAAGATTTTGTGAATCGGCGGTACCTATATTCGTCCATGTTTAAGTCTTTCACTCAGTAATTGCAGGGTTAAATTTTGTATTCAAGTATTTTTTGCACATTTTTCCGAAAAAATTAAAGTCATTTTAATGGGATTGTTTATCAAACTATGATAATATTGAATAAGAATTCAATTACTCAACTAATAGCAGAACATTTTTAATAAAACGTTATTGTCAGAATTCATTGTTAATATAGATGCATAAAATAGCTAGGCAAAGCTGTAGTGCAGTTTTCTGGGTTTTTCTAAGGAGTCAACGTTAAGTGTAGGTTTTTTAGGTTGATAATGTTGACTTTGTATGAAAGATCTAATGTATCTAATGGTCTGTAATATTTTTTAGAGTGAAAACTTCTCTCCATATTTCTTGTTTATACCCGTGCCAGGTGCTATTTCATGGCTTTTAATAGCCGCGGTCATCCTCTCAAACGGCTATTAAGAAGCTCTCCTTTTTTGATCACGTTTTTTGTTTTACATAAGTCACGATTTTCACGTTTGACTTCTGACTTACCTAACTCACTGTTTCAACTAAATGGATTCTAAATTCTTTCACGCATTGAATTACGCAATATAGTGAAAACGGTACAGTCAATGTCAAAAGAACAAAATAAAAAAAACGGGATAAACAGAAAGCCTGGTCATTAAGTAATAGCGCATTAGGTTATCAAAGTTCAGTAGAGTGATTGCTGGCTGATATTTCATTTTCTGTTTCAATCCCGATGTGCCTCTAGCGCGTCAACGGCGGCTGTTTTCCGGCAATCTGCCGGCTATGTTTATTTAGGTGATTAAGTTTTGTCAATCGAAGACTGTTGTATGTGTTCTCTGTTCGCAGAATTTGGTTTTCTCCTATGATGATTTCGATGTCGAAGGGAATTCAAGTTTTTAAGTTCAAGAAGAAAAATGAGTGGTTTATATTTCTGATTGTTTCGAGCTTTTCTAGGGACGTTTATTGTAGTTGAATGAGTCCTTCAATCGGCTGCTGATGGTTTTTATTAATTTGGTTTTTTTAAAGTTAGCGATTGTATAACTTGTTCCGTCTGTTACGTTGTTCGTCAGTTGCTAATTGTGCACGCTATTTTTTCTCAACGTTTGTTTCTAATTTATTTTTTATGCAAGCTATATCAGTTTTTGGCTTTCAAAGGCCCTTATCACATTAAGCCCGACGTCTTTTTTTCGTAATTAATTAGCTGATGTTCTTCTATTTATGACTGGCTTATCTCATACACTTTTGAGTTGGCATCTCTTTCAGCAAAATAATGCATTGGGTTGAATACAAACAATGTCAGAAGAGTGAATTTAAAAAATAGTATAACATGATATAACCCGTTCAAAGTTCATTAGGTTATCAAATTTAGTTAAAGCGAATGCTTACTGGTTTTAGTAATAAGCTTAATGGACTTAAGTGTATACTCATTTCAGCATAATCATCGAATCTTGAAAAAAATGCACTCCGAGATATTATGGTATCATTACTTTTTGTTTAACTGCCCTCAAACGAAGTTTGAAGCAATTATTTAAAATGTGTCATTTTTATGCAGAAATTTTGCTTGGCCCTTATCTGTAAGATTATTCTTTCTATTTCCCTTCTCGACTGACTTGTTCGGAGTGGTTTTAGTCGCTAGCACTCAGAAATTAACTTTTGCTATTATAAAACCGATTCCAAGAGGTAAGCATCCAGAGCGAATGTCGGTCAGTGGTGAATTTCAACGACTTTCATCCAGGAGCTCGCCAGTCGCTCGAAAGCAATTCGTCCGATGTTAGTCACTTTATGTTCAATTTTTAATAGCCGCCGTCAGCCTCTCAATTGGTTATTATTTAGGAGCTCTCCTTTTTTTACAATTCAAAGCATTTTAGTTGCATTGGGGCGCTGTCTTTTTTTAAGATCTGTTCACCCATTTCCATTATTTTTGAAGTCAAATTGGAGTAATGGTTTTGGTCTCGGAGAAACAGGAAAAGCGAGTCGTTTTGCTGCGGAGTGCATTGTTCTCTCTATTTTTAAAGAAGATTGAGAAAACTGAATTTGAAGAAAATCTAGCGTTCTCACTAGTGCTTCATTTGTTCACATGCGGCATTTTCCTTTTGTTTTTTACTGTTTTTTTTTCGGCTGGATCGGATATTTTTTATGGTTTTCTCAATTCATTCGTAGTTCATTCTAGGCCTCGTTTTTTTGTTTGAATCAAATTTCCCTTTCTCGCTAGTGGTCTGTTATTCACATGCGGCATTTCAACGTTGATTTTTTTTAAAATTTTTTTTATCTGATTTTTTTTGGAAATGATTTTCCGAAATCACTCATAGTCCGTTCTTCTAGGTCTAGTCTTTTTTTTAGTCAATGACAATTTTTTGAATTGTACCTCAGGACTTTTTCTACTATGTTTTTTTATTTCGCTTTACCTATCGGTCACGTTTTTCGTTTTACATAAGTCACGATTTTCACGTTTGACTTCTGACTTACCTTGCTCGCTGTTTCAACTGAATGGATTCTAAATTCTTTCACGCATTGAATTACGCAATGTGATGACTACGGTCAATGTCAAAAGAGCAAAATCAAAAGAAACAGGATAAAGCGATAAAACCCGGTCATTACGTCATAGTGCATTAGGTTATCAATGTTCATTAGAGCGATTGCTGGCTGATATTAATATTAGAAGCTGAAGTAAGTGTTATTTTAGAATCGAACTAAAATTTCACTCTGAATTGGATCAATTTTTGAAACTTAGGAAAAAAATTTGCCAATTTCAATCTCTTCTTCTGTTTCAATCCCAATGTGTATGTGTAGCGCGTCAACGGCGGCTATTTTCCGGCAATCTGCCTGCTATGTTTCTTAATTTTCTTCTTCAATTGTTGCCAACATTTGATCACGCGCCAGCAGGTGGAGGAGCGTATTTAAGTTACTTATGCAGCTGAATTTGTGTTCCTGTCGTTATTTGCATGCTAGAATTGAATCTGAATAGGTCACCCGGGCTATGTCATTGTAAAGCTACGATGATTGAAATCTGAATGGTTTGTCTGTCTTCGATTTCAATGGCTTTCTTGGCATTTTGTGGAATTTAATTTTACTTCCATTTTCCGCCAGCACTAGATTGTATTGAAAGTAACCTTTTCTCCTTTTATGAGGTAGATTTAAGTCTCAATGCCCAATTCAGTCCGTGAGATCATTTGATTTATTTGCGGCTATTTTTCGGCCATCCTTCGGGTATTTTAAATTACGACCTATTAGTTATTAATTGCTCTCAAGCCAACAAATTTGTAGCAATTATATTAGTCCTGTTTGTCCTTTTTGCGCAGTTTTACGTTAAAATTTTTGCCTGATAGTTTTTTTCTTCTGACCATTTGACTTTTCCTCAAAAGTGGGATAGGTACATAAAAATAAAACGCGGAGGGCATTGAGTTGATGAGCAGTTCTTCGGGAGCTTTAGTAGTCTTTAAGTGTACGAATCACAGAAGCTGCTGAGAAGGCAAAAGGAGCTTTGAGGGTCAGTGTTTTGGCGGCTTAGTCCCCCCCCCCCGCGTCAGTCCAGCCCTAACCTCGAACGCTTGACTCCCTAATGCACCCTTTTTGGACTCCTTTAACGCCTGTCTCAGTCAAGCTTAAGCTATGCTCCCTAAGCCGTCGTTTGCTGCTGACAAAGCCAATCGTCAGAGCAATTCTCCCGACGTTAGTTGGTTATTTTTGACATTCTTTATCCGAAACGTCTGTAATTGTTGAAGCGTGATCTTCTACTTGATCTGAGTTTGGCGATAAAGACGATTGGAATATTTATGTCAAATTATTTTGAATGACCTAAAAAATTGTCTGAGCGCTTTTTAAGCTGTCGATTTCATTTTTGCAAACTGCAATTAAATGTAAATGTTGTTTTTTAATCAGTTTAATTTTAGGCATGCTGGACTTAATGATTCATCTCACTGAAAATTAGATTTTTGATTACTCCAAAACAAATTTGCAGAGTATATTTGACGTCTGTTGTTTCCTTTAATTTTTTTCTCGTATGGACGATTTGATCTTTCACAAAATTAGGGTAAACTGATACAGCGCTAGGGCATTATTTCGCTGGTTGAAACGTACGTGTAGCGTAACTAGCCGCTAAGTATACGTTCCATCGAATTTAACGGTAGGGAGGATTAAATTTATTTTGAGGGGCAAAATTGTTAGTTTTTGACTCTTCCTTTTTTCTGCCTCCTTGCCCAGTGAGGCTAGCCTCTCTAAACATAAGCTAACTATAACAAAATGAGCCTCTACTTGATCTGAGTTTGGCGATAAAGACGATTGGAATTTTTCTGGCAAATTTTTTTGAATGAACTAAAAAAATTGTTTTTTGAGCGCAGTTTAGTTCTTCTTTAAATTGTCGACTTCATTTTTTCAAACTGCATTTAAATGATAATATTGTTTTTTAATCATTTTGAGTTTGATTTTAGGCATGCTGGACTTCATGGTTCATCTCACTAAAAAAATAAGATTATTGATTATTCCAAAACAAATTTGCAGAGTTTATTTGACGTCTGTTGTTTCTTTTTCTTCTCGTCTGGACGATTTGATCTACCACAAAATTAGGGTAAACTGATACAGCGCTAGGGCATTTTTTCGCTGCTTAAAACTGACATGTAGCGTAACTAGCCCCTAAGTATACGTTCTATCGAGTATAATAGTTGAAGGATTAAAATTATTTTGTGAAGGCCAAAATTTGTAGTTATGCACTCTACCTTTTGTCTGCGCCCTTGCCCAGCGAAGCTAGCCTCTCTAAGCATAAGCTATCTCTAATAAAATGAGCCAAAAGCCAGTCGTTTGGGAGCAAATATTACAGTTAGGCGGCTGTTTTTTGTCGGCCCCTTTACTCAAACTTTTATCTGACATGCAAAATATAGATGAACGTTTCAAAAGATTCCAGCAACTTAAGTCGGTTTTGGAGTTTCTTGAACTCAAATTATCTGTTTTGTTTTAAGAAAGAGTGATGCATATGAATTTCAGAGCTTCAATATTCAAACATGTTTCTATTCTTTAAATCGCAACAAGATAAAACCCGGAGGGCACTGAGTTGATGAGCAGTTCTTAGGAAGCTTTAGTAGGAAGCTTTGAGTGTACAAATCACAGAACCTGCCGAGAAGACAAAAGGAGCTGTGAGGGTCAGTGTTTTGGCGGCTTAGTCCCCCCCCCGTAAGTCCAGCCTTAACTGCGAACGCTCCCTAACGCACCCTCTTTTTTTTTACTTCTTTAACCCTTTTCTCAGTCACGTTTAAGGCCTGCTCCTAACGCCGTCGTTCGCTACTGAGTATGCCAATCGTCAGAGCAATTCTCCCAACGTTTTTTGGTTATGTTTGACATTCTTTATCTGAAGCGTCTGTATTTGTTAACGCGTGCATCTTCTACTTGATCTGAGTTTGGCAATAAAGACTATTGCAAAATTTTAAGTTGTCGATTTCATTTTTGCAAACTGCATTTGATGTTATTGTTTTTTAATCAGTTGGAGTTTAGGCATGCTGGACTTACTGATTCATCTCACTAAAAATTGTATTATTGATTACTCCAAAAGAAATTTGCAGCGTTTATTTGAGGTCTGTTGTTTCGTTTAGTTTTTTTTCTCGTCTGGACGATTTGATCTTTCACAAAAATAGGGTGAACTGATACATCGCTAGGGCAATCTTTCGCTGCTTAAAACTGAAGTGTAGCGTAACTAGCCCCTAAGTATATTGTTCATGTTTGATGGGTGTTCCATAGAGCTGTTTTGCTCAATTTTCATATTTTGCATGACCGCATTAAATTTTTTAGTAGCTTGAGAAATCGTGATTGAGTTGAGAACTAGCGTTTTGAAATCACAAGCATTGGTGGGCGCCGGTAGAATGTATTTATGTCGACAATTAAGTTTAGGTTATGAAAGGAGTTGTTATAAAAGTTTGACCTGAATGGGCTGGTAGTGAGTTTAATCACTATCTTATTCCGAAAATTTTGTTTTTACTAATTTGTCATGTTTTATTTAATAGGTTTCGTATTGGACACTGAGAGGCCAATCGATATATGCGCATGTAAAAAGATCAACGAGCTAAATTTTTATTAGTTTGCAAGTTGTTTGACGTCTCTAAACTGCTATTTTGCTAATAGTGTCATGCGTTTTTCTATTTGTTAAAAGAGCTACTAGTTGAAGCCGGCGTGGCTTTGTCAAATAAGCTGAAGTACTAAGAGTGTATTGCTTCAATTGTGGACAGCCTCTCTTTTCATATGCTCTGTGAATTACACTATCACAGTTGATATACGTCGTGCTGTGCATATATAAAAGAAAAAAAACAGAACTCATACATTTGCCAATTTGCTCAAATCGTTTTTTTCTTTTTCTATTAGTTGAAAATGTAGCGAACAATTTGACGCACTGTATATTTTACCCTTCTCGTAAATAACTACAACTCAGCACAGCGGGTTGTGGTGGGTATTTTCCGCATGGGCTTATCGCATTATTCCATTATTTCACTTCCCTGTTGCGGTAGTCTAGTGTTACGTTGAGGATACACTATTTTGTGAACTATATTATTGGAAGTCTGTGGAGTTTTTCTTACAGGTATGTCAGTATTGCTCCTTTTTTATTGCTATGGCTACTTCTTTTGAAGAAAATACAGGTTAAGTGTAAACGAAAATTACCTGGCTAAAACTTACCTACCTACATACAGCTTTTTTGCACTGCTGGTGTTTAAGTTAAATTTTTTATCCCATGTACCTCGTGTTCAATTTTAGAAACTACAGGAAATCAAGTTTATAATCTGGAATTTAAATTTTATCACCATTTTGAGAATGAGTGTGTTGAAATTAAGTTCATTTGATCAGTTGTGCAATAGCAGGCATTATATTCTCTAAATGACAATAGAGGTCAACAAGATAATTTGCCGCTATTTTCGGATTTTCAATTGCAGCGATCCGTTTTACGCAAACAAAGTATAAGATTTGTTCTTGCGTAACATTTTTCTTGCGTAACATTCACCGTTTTTTTCTTAAATAAATGAAATGTGATGTAATAAATTTATTTGCCGGCAACTTTTTGGTGAGGAAGCGCAATTTTGGCGCAGATTCAATTATCTTCAGCTTTTGAACCTCGAAAGGATCTTTTCCGTCCGAGTTTGTGATTGCAGCGATACCTGCGCCTGAGGGCTTCCACTTCGATGCAATAAATTAAATTGTATTTGAATTTAATTGTATTAAATTGTATTTGTATTTGAATTTTTTGATTTTCCATTTGAAATTAGGTCAACTTGAGTCGTTTTTTCCTGATAGCGTATGAATTTGTTTAATTGCTCTCAAACGAAGTCTAGCAATTATATTAGTCCTTTCGGTCTTTTTATGCGATTTCTCGCTTGACCGATTTTTTGTCCGACCCATTTGACTTTTCGTCCCCAAAAAGGGGATAAACAGGTAGCGCTCAGCGGGCATTAAGTATATGTTAGAGTATAGTTCTGGGAAGCCTAAGGCAATTAGAGCTCAAAGTGGAGCTCGAATTGATGAAGGCTATAGGCCCAGAACTATATTCTAACTTATTTAGACTCCATTTTCGCTGTTCAAAAAAAGAGAGAATTCAATTAAAATTCATAGTAACATTGCAATTCTCGTGCAGCGAATCAATCCACCAATTGAATAATCGTTCAACCCAAATAATATTTTTTCTTAACTCCTTGATATTATTGTAGGAGCAAATGGATCGCACAGGTCGTCAGCCGGCTCTGCTGTGTCACTCTCATTGTCACTCTTTATGGTTTTTAGAAAAATGATAATTTATAAAAATATTTTATTATATTGACTCAATTAATAGACCTTAAAAAAGTCCTCTTTGCCGAAGTTGTTATATATTTTGTAACTATTTCCTGTTTTCAATTATCCCCTTTAATTATTTTTCAAAAATGTATGCTTTGTCTCAGCTCACTAGTCTCCAAGTATGCGATTCACAGAAACTGTTTTGGAGACTTATACTTGTGGTGCGAATGGCGGTTCTTAGAGGTTGCGTTGAGCCTTACTATACCGTGGCTAGCTACTGACGAGGCCAACCGCTCGCCGGTCGTTTGAGAGCAATTCGCCCGACGGTAGTCGGTTATGTTAGTTTGTGCGCTCTTTTGCTGTTACTAACTAAATATTTTCTAGCCGAGTCATCTGCTCAAACTGACTTAACTTTTTGTTAGCTTTTTTTAGTGTTAGGCTGCTGTTATTTTAGACAGCGGTGCTTGCTACTTCAACTGCAGGAAGCCCGAGTAGTGAAGACACGGTCTCAGACTTGCCTCCTCGAGATTCGAGAGTGAGGGTTGGTCCACCGATAGGTGCTGTAGGAGGCAACAGATTCGGAGGAGTTGCTCTCCCTGGTGGCAAGGACCTTCTCAGTCAGCTGAAAAATAGACAAAGCGCAATAAATGTTTGTTTATTGATAAAAGTTAACTAATAGATTTTTACTACAATTGACCCAAAAACCCGAGTTTGATACCTCTCTATATGGTTACAGCTTTGATTAAGTGCCTTGAAATGAACCTCATTCCTCGCCTGTTGTTATGAGTGGTACAATTTGATTGAAATTATATAGTTGTTATGACTCCACTTAGAGGTGCTCCAGTGATTTTTTTGGTTCAGTCAATTTTGGCTGATCGATATTTTTGTCATAGAAAAACATGAGTGGTATCATTAGAAAGGCCATCGAACGTAGAATATATAATTTATATATTTTTTGAATTTCGTCCTTTTCAAGGAGTTATCGCGCTTCGAAGATTGGTTGATTTCCGTTTTTTGTTCACATTTTCAGTAATTTGTTCTCATTTTCAGTAATTTTGTTTGTCCAGTTTGGTTAAAACTCCTTTAATTATGTGAAAATAGTGTCCTCGGTTTTACCTTCAATGATAGAGGGGTGTTCCTAAACTTTCCGTTTCGACTTTCTTGGCAATAATTTGGACATATTTTTCTAAAATTTGGCGTATTCTTAACTCAAGTGAGTGCTACTTCTTCCGTTGCCTAAGGAAGGATTCTGGAATTAACAATTGCCGGTTTTTCACTTATTTAAATCGATATTTAGCCATAATGCATTTATTTTTTAGCCGCGAAGCGATAGCTGAAGCTATTATTGGCCTTCTCTTGTTTTTTTTTTATTTCGTCAAGATTTTTGTTACGACCATATGACGTCACAATCACTTCAAATCTGCTTTTGGTTCATTCGTTCATGCAATTTCAACAGAATTGCGTGCGCGACGTCATTTTTCACTCTTAGTGGAGCGAGTTATTCATTCGCGTGATTAATTGTTCTCAAACGGTGTTTGTAGCAATTATATTTCACCTGTAGGTCTTTTTTATGCGATTTTTCGCTTGACCGATTTTTCGTCTGGCGCTTTTGACTTGAGAACGGGATAAACAGGTAGCGCCCAGCGGGCATTAAGCGCTCTTAGAGCCTTTCAGCTCAAACTGTTTTGGAGACTTATACTTATGGTGTGAAGAGAGGTACTTAGAGGTTCAAGACCCCTGCACGGTTGACCCCCCCCCCCCCCCCCTATTGCCCCCACCCCAGCCCGCGCTGTTACCCCCACCCCCTCAGCTTCTCAGTTGGCTATTATAGCTCCCCTATATTTTACAACTCAAATAATTTGAATTGTATTGGGGCGCTGTCTTTTTTCATTGCTCTCAAACGAAGTTTGTAGCAATTATATTAGTCCTGGCGGTCTTTTTTATCCAAATTTTCGCTTGACCGATTTTTCGTCTGACGCTTTGGACTTTTCGTCCTCCAAAACGGGATAAACCAGGTAGCGCCCAGCGGGCATTAAGTGCTCCAACCACCGCGCTGTTGCCCCCCCAACCCAGTGTTGCCCCCATCAAGCCTCGGTGCCCCCACCCCCCCCCCCCCCCCCCCGATTCTAGCTACTGCCGAACAACCGCTCGCTAAAAACACGTAAACTTATACTATTTTGCATTTTTTTTCAAGCTTTTTGGAAAAAATTTTTGACATTTTTAATTTTTTATCAGCCTTAGGCGTCAAGGAACCTCTTCTAGGTTACTGCATATTTTCTAGTGCTAGTGGAATGGTTTCAACACTTTAACATTACGAATTTTAGCAATTTTTTGACAAAACGTGCAATTTTCAGTCTCAATAGCCAAGGAGCCTCCTCTAAGGTTTGGAAATAGGTTATTGTACAATGGTCATTATTATTGTACAATTAGTTTTTTGACGTTTATGGTCATTTTTAAGGTTTTTTTGAGCCTCAAGGGTCAGAAAACCTTCCTTAGTGTTTCATAGTAAGTTACTGGAAATTTTCTTTTGGTCATGGGTTAATTTTCAACTTTGAATATCACAAGTTTTAACTTGCATTTTTTTAAAAAATTTGTTGTCATTTTTTAGGTTTCTCTAGCCTCAAGAGCCAAGGAAATTCCTCTATGGTTTGATAATTTGTTACAGCATAGGTTATAGATGTAATGGAATAATTTTTGAAGTTTAAATATCACGATTTTACGCAATTTTTAAAAATATTTGCAATTTTTTCATGTTTTTGAAGTTTTTCCGGCACCAGGGACCCTGGGACCTCCTCCAGGGTTTGATAATAAACGGTTGCATAGTTTCTAGAGATAAGGGTCAATATTTTTATGATTCCAGATTTGGTAATTTTTTGATAAAATTTAAAAAATTTTTAACATTTTTTGAAGATTTTTGTTTCAAGTGTATGGATTTTTATTAGCCAGTGAAACTATTTCAGGCTTGAAACAGGGATACTGGATAAAGATCATTACTGGCCAACGAAACTTTTCAAGTCTCGGAGATGGGTTACTTGACAGAACTTTCGAGACAAAAAATGGTTTTGAATTTTTTTTTACTGCGAAGTTAAAAACTTTTTTTATTTTTGCCTTTTTCAGTTTTCTATATGTTTTATTTACTGACAAGGCTACAAAACTAGAAGCTGTAGAACCGAATCCTATCATGGAAAATATTTCTCTCCCTCTGTTTCTCTCTGGCGGTTAGAGTTTCTCTCTTTCTATTTCTCGTTCACGTTTTATATTCTCTCACTCTATTTCTCTCTCTCTCTCTCTCTTTGTTGTTGCCGTACTTCAGCTTCTGTTATATGGCCTAATATCATCATCTCTGGTCCTCATTAACAATGAGTTATAATAGAAATGTTTTCATCCTGAATGACTTAACGTGCACTTTTAAGGAATTCATTGTTAACTGCTCTCAAAAGCAATTTATAGCAAATATATTAATCCAATTTAACTCTTATACGATTTTTGCTTGGACGTTTTTTCGTCTGACTCATTTGACTTTCGTCTTGCGAAACGGGATAATGAGTTAGCGCCCAGTTTGATAAAGTTCTCTCAGTCGTTCAGCTCACTACTCTTCAAGTATGCGATTAACAAAAACTGTTTTGGAGACTCATACTCATGGTGTGAAGGGCGGTTTTTAGAAATTGATCCCTTACTCCCACCCACCCACCGCCCCCACAGCAGTCCCCCAATCCACTTTTGCACCCTCGCTGCGCTCATCTCACGCCCCTTGTATTAATTTAAAGCTAGCCTCGGTAAACCGCGGCTAGCTACTGATGAAGCTAACCGCTCGTCGGTCGTCTGAGAGCAATTCGCCTCGGCCGACATTAGTCGGTTATGGTTAAGTTTTTGGTCGCACGTGACTCACCTCAATCTCAAAAATGACTTCCTCACTCTGAAATTGACTTTTCTTTACCTTAATTCAAAGAGATCAGGTCAAGTTCAAAAACCATTTTTCTGATCGCTTGTTTCAAGTGCGCTGATGGTCAGTTCAGGGTTTTTGAAGCTTTTGTTCGGATTGTTATTCAGGACTTGTCTTGATGTTTTCTTGAGATATGTTTATATTTTTTCGGTTTCATTGAGAAACCATTGAGGATTTTTAATTTCAGTCAAGTAGCAGTAATAAAGAAAACGAGAAAGAAACATTCTTAAGGTTTCAGGGTCTTGGACAGTGCTTTCAAAGTTTTTGTGTTTGTCGGTTTTTTTGTTTGTGTGTGTGTGTTGAATGTGTATTTTTGTGTATAGGTGTTTGGATAATTTTTCTGTTTTCAGAGAGTTTTCAAGTACGACTTCCGTTTTAACTTGTTTGTTTTTCCTTTTTTCTTATTTATAATCGCTCTCCAACTCATCTTTAGCAATTATATTATTTTTTTGGTCTTTTTTATGCTCCAAGTATGCGATTAACATGAGCTGTTTTGGAGACGTATACTCATGATATGAAGGGCCTTGGACCTCTCCATACCTGCCACCCATTGCGCTCGGAGGGCACTAAGTGGCCGAGCAGCTCTCTTAGAGCCTTACTGGTCCCTAAAAGTGCGATTCAGCGAACCTGTTCTGAGGAGACAATTTACTCGGGGGGGGGGTGTTCTTAGTCCTAAAGGTTTGACCCATTTGTTGAAAGAATTTAGATACTATTGTATGAATCAATAATTTGGTTGTTTTTCATTTATCATCAAATTAAGCGTTTTTGAGATTTGCCAATTTCTTTTTAATAGCCGCACAGCGATAGCTGGGGCTATTATTGGCCTTCTCTAGGTTTTTTTCTATTTTGTCATCATGATTTTTGTTACGACCATATGACGTCACAGCCACTTTTTGTTCATTCGTTCATGCAATTTCAACTGAATTGCATGTGTGGCGTCATTTTTCGCTCTTAGTGCAGCGAGTTTTTTTGTTCATGCGCGTGATTAAATTTTTCGTCAAACATGACTTACCTCACTTTAAAAAATGACTTCCTCACTTTGAAATTGACTTTTATTTACTTTAATTCAAAGAGATAAGGTCAAATGGGTGTGTGTCACTCTAAATGAAGGTTATTTGCGATCAGCTAATAGCGGCAGCAATAACTTATACAGATTTTTAATCAAAATATAACAGATCAGTTTTCAATGAAAAGACGAATTTTTTGGTCTGTCTTTTTACTGTTTTTTTTAGACTGCCGATCTACGAATCTATTGCGGCTATTTTCTGGCAATCTGCCAGCTATATTTTTTGTTAAATTTCCTTTAGTGCATTTAATGACAACAGGACATAAGGAAGGCCTTTAAAATTCTAATCAGGCCTAAGTTAAACTATACAGTTTTTGAACTAATTAATTTGGTTTCTCTGACTTGCACTCATTGTATTTTCGTTGTTTCTTCAATTTTTTTGAGGTATCCCTTATTTGTTTTTGTTTTTATTCAGACGACGCAACATTGACTGACTCATTGAACTTCTCAGAAATCATAGATGATTATTTGCAAGGCATTCAGGTGATAGCTAATAGTTTTCATGTCTTCAAAATTAATATGTTAAATGTTTGAATTATATACCTTTTTGTTGTCTTTTTTGTTGAGGCTTTAATGAAATGTCCTTGGTTTTCAATTGAAATTTGAACAAATTTTTTCTTGGGTTGTGTTTTGAACTAGTGGTTTTCTAAGATTAGTAGTATTTAGGAAACAATAAAAATAGAGTTTGAAGCAATATGAAACAATATGGAACTAATTGTGAAACAATATAATTAAAAAATAAATACATAGATAAAATTGATAGAAACAAAATAAACAAGAATACTGAAAATAAATCTCCGATACATATATCTGTGGGAGTGTTTTTGGTGTTATTGACACAGGCCACAGGCACTTTAATCCACCACGTCAAGAGATTTTTTCCTTTTTCTATTCTCTTGGCTCAATATTTGTTTGTTTTTTAGTGGTATAAGAAAACGATATGGGCTAGCCTGATAAGTTTTTCTCGATTTGTTCATATTTTTTCAATTTCATTGAGAAACCACTGAGGAGTATTATATTTAGTCACGTAGCAGTAATAAAGCAGACGAGAAAGACGCAGTTTTAAGAGTCTTTGGCAGCGCTTTCAAAGTGTGTGTACGTGTTTTTTGTTTGTGTGTTTGTGGTATGTGTGTATACGTGTTCGGTTAATTTGTCCGTTTTCAGAGATGTTTCAAGTGTGTCTTTTGTTTTTGCTTGTTGTGCGTGTTCATTTTTTACAATTCAAAGAGTTTGAATTGTATTGGGGCGCTGTGTTTTTTTTAAGATGTGTTCACAATTTTTTCAATGACTTTGATCTTTCAAAACGGGATAAACAGGTAAAGCCCAGCGGGCATTACGTTTCATTAGAGGCCCAAAGTGAGCTTCGGTAGTCCTTCAAGTACTTAGAGTGGTCCAGCTGCTAGGATGGCCTTAATTAAAGGTTAAAAGGTCATTTTCAGGAGTTTTTGGGCTCAAAATGTTGCAATTTTTATGTTTTTTTTTTAATTTAAGTCTTACTTTAAGTTTTTGAAACATGATGAAGGCCTTTTTTGAGACAAAATAATTTGTCATGAAGATTTTTTTAACTATATGTTTTGGTACTAAAAATACAAACATGCAAGCTGATACTAATTTTTAAAAGTTTTTTGAAAATTTTTGTTTGAGTTTTTCCAGCTTGAGGGGCCAAGAAATGTCCTTTGTGGTTTGACAATAGAGCACTGCATGGTTTGTAGTAATAATGGTTCGGTTTTCAACATTTTAATGTCTCGAAATTTGGCTCTTTTTTTCAATATAAAATTTGCAATTTTTTCAAGGTTTCCTAAAGTTTTTGTCAATTTTTGATATTTGTCCATTCTCAATTGCCAGAAAACCTATTCCACGGTCTAATAAATTGTTACTGCATGGTTGTTGGCTCAATGGTTTTTTTTATCAACAATTTAGCTTTTCGACTTTCAGAAATTTTTGATTAAATTTGCAATTTTTTTCAAGTTTTTTCAGAACTTTTGTATTATATTCAGGTTTTCTTGCCTCATTAACCAGCTAACCTCATCCAGGGTTTGATAATATGTTGATAGATAGCTGCTAGGGAGCAATTGAACAGTTTTCAACTTTTTAATAGAATGAATTTCTATTTTTTGAAATTTGAGATTTTTTTCTAAAAATTATTGCCTATCGATCTTTGAGCAAATGATTTTTTTAATGCTTAGAATTGGGTAAATGGATAGCCTCTAGAGACACAGAAATGATTCTGAAGATATTCATAACACAAGTTTCAGCAAAATTTTGTTAAATTTTGCAATTGATTTCATTTTATATATTTTTTGGTCATTTTTGAGTTAATCGATCTTCAAGGGCCAATGAATTTTTTCAGATCATGCAGATATAATACCGGACCGATTTCAAAAACAAAATATGGGCTTGAACTTATTTTTGAAACATGTATTTCCAAAGGGATGAAGTTTTGCCTCAGGGAAAAAAGCTTCAAGCGTTTTAGTTTGTTTGATTGTTTTTTTATTTTCACAATTTGTTGATGATTAATAGCCGCCTCATCTTCTCAGCCGGCTATTATAGCGGTCCTATTTTTTTTTTACTTCGTCGAATAAAAAAATTTTTCGCTTTACCTCATTTTGCCGCTTTTTCAACATTTTGCGTGATATCTTTTTGACTTCTCTAGACTAGTTTCTCTCTTCTCTCATTCTGCTAAAAGTGATTTTGAACATCAGTTGCTCAGCAAAGCAATTCAAAATGAACAGAGTCAGTATAAAAAACTGAAGTCAGAAGTAGAAACGGGATAAACCCATAAAGCCCAATTTTAGATGCCCGCTATTTGAACGTCGTTACTATAAGTCTTAGTTACCATCTCTAATGCTTATTGGTATTGATAGTAGCCCCTGTAGCCTCTCTCTAAGAAACGGAAGTACGTTATCTTCAACTACGAAATGCCATCAAAATAAATCGGACTTAAAAAATGTTTTTGTACGAAAATCTTTTTTTTTCAATATCTATTCTTTCAATCCCAATCGTGCTTATTGGAATCAACGGCGGCTATTTTCCGGCAATCTGCCGGGTATGTTTTTGTTTGTGTTTTGGCTGGCTTTGTTCAATTGATCTGCTGGTCAGGTAGAGTACTTTCAAATTTTTCATTCAATTTGTTGAATTGTTTTTCAGGACTTGTCCTGCTATGTTTTTTTAATGGCTCTCGAGCAAAATTCGTAGCAATTATATTGTGCTGTGGTTTTTTTTGTGCGATTTTTTGTTTGACCAATTTTGCGTCTGGGCTATACGATTTTTCGTCCTCAGAAACGGGATAAAAGGTCGCGCCCAGAGGGCATAAAGTTCTCTTAGAGCCTTTAAGCTCACAAGTATGCGATTAACTGAAGCTGTTTTAGAGACGTATACTCATCATATGAAGGCTGGTTCTTGGGGTTTGACCCCCCATACACACACACCTGCCACCATTGCGTTCGGAGGGCATTAAGTGGCCGAGAAGCTCTCTTAGAGCCTTACGCCTTACTAGTCTCTAAGTATAAAAGTCTCAAAAGTTTGACCCAATTGTTGAAACAATTTGTATGCTATTTTTTGAATCAATACTTTGGTAGTTTGTATTTTGTACATTGTGTTTGTCTTTTATCATCAATTTCTGAGTTTTGGAGATTTGCCAATGTTCCTTTTGTTACATTTCCTGTGGTGCATTTAATAGCAGCAGGCCCTTAGAAGGGCCCTTGAAATTCAAATCAGGCCTAAATTAAACTATACAAGTTTTCATTTTTTTTAGATTTGGTTTTTCTGACTTGCACTCATTGTATTTTCGTTGTTTCACCATTTTTTTAGAGTTATCCTTTCTCTCTGTTTTTTGTTTCATTAAGAAGACTCAAAATTGACTGGCTCATTGACCTCCTATGAAATAATAGATGGTTATTTCCAAGGCATTCAGGTGATAGCTTATAATTTTCATGTCTTCAAAATTGTTTTGATAATTGTTCGAATTTTTATACCTTTTTTTGTCTTTTTTGTTGATTTGTATCTTAGAGGCATTAATCAAATGTCCTATGTTTTCAATTGAAATTCAACAGTATTTTTTCTTGGGTTGTGTTTTGAACTAGGGGTTTTCTAAGATAAGTAGTTTTTATGAAACAATAAAAATGTAGAATTTGAAGCAATATGAAACTATTTATGAAACAGTGTAGATAAAAAATAAATAAAAAATAAAATTGATAGAATTAAATTAAACAAGAATACTGATAAAGTGTCACTAATACTTTTTTGTCTCACGACCAAACGTCTTACTCAAAGGTTTGTCTCTGTTTAAGCTTTTGGATTGTTTATGATGTTATTGACACAGGCCATAGACACTTTTTAATCCACCACTCAAGTGATTTTTTTTCTTTTTCTCTTCTCTTGCCACAATATTTATTTTGTCTCTTGGTGGTTTTACAAAAACGATTTGGACTGGCTTCTAAAAGCAAATGCTCAGAAGTGTAGATAATGTCTTTTTATCGGTTGCGTTTTTACTTTGATTTCATCAAGATATAAAAACGTTGATATGTACCTAGGCTCTTTTATTTGCGTTCTTTTTGTCTCATTGGTTCCCAGCAGATATAGTGTTTTTTTAAAACATTTGGCTTGAATTCAGTCAACACGTGGTTTTCTTATGATAAGTTTTACAGCACTGGTTTTTGATGAAAGCGGAGTTCTATTGAGTAGTGGATAAAACAAGGGATTCAACCACCAGTAAAATTTGTCCCTTTCTCCTAACGCTAATCGCACATGTCGAATCGGGCCAAATTTTACTGCTTGTTGAATCCCTTGTTTTATCCACTACTATATATTAGCTCTTAATTCGAACAAAAAATCAAAATCAAAAAATCAAAGCAAAGTTTACATTTCACTCTTTAAGAGTGATTCACTCTTATTCGGAGTGATCCCCCAGTAGAAAGATCGCTCTTAAAGAGTGATTCGCTCTTTTTTGATATTTTTTATACTTTTTATTTCAAATTATCTATTCTCTTCAATAAATTTATATTTTCTTTTACTTTTGCTATATTTATTCCATTATTAATAAGAAATGATACAAAATTATAGTATTTACATGAACAACTTTCCTCTGTTTGGACAATAACTAAAGGACTTACAGCTCTAGGACTTTGTCTTTTATCTAATAAGCTTCTACTAAATCCTCTAGTTAATTCTACATCTGGATGTTGTTTCTTTACATGAGCCCGTATCCCATCATATCTCACAACAGAACTACAATATGGACAATTAACTTTAGCTGAAGTACAACTTCTACATGTATACTTACCCTCATCAAAATCAGTTAGTGGTTTTATATAATTACATTTATTACAACTTCTAATTAAGACTTCTGGGCTAAGGTTAGGGTTGAGGTTGGTGTTAGGGTTAGGGTTAAGGTTAAGGTTAGGGTTAATGTTGGGGTTAAGGTTAAGGTTAGGGTTAGGGTCTGAGTTAGAGTTAGAGTCATAGATAGAACTAGAAACAGAACCAGAGCTAGAGCTAGAACTAGGGACAGAACTAGAGCTAGAACTAGATTCATTTTTTAAAGAACAACCCCATGGAGAAAAATTATTAGCACAAATACCACTAAAAATTATATTACCACACATACATTTATCAGTTTTATCTTTATGACATGATTCATAATGATATTTTAAACTCTAAACATTGTAAAAGCATTTCTAATAGGGTAACCTTTAATATTTACCTATTCATTTCACAGGTTAATATTTAGCCATGATTTCAATTAAATCTTAAGTATTATATTTAGATGTGATACACTCTGCTAAATATATATTTCCTAAAGTATTGAGTGTATTAGTTTTACATCTCTTATCTAAAATCAAATCAAGGTCTAATTCTTTTTTATCTTTAACAAAATTTATAATCTCTTCTCTAAATTCTTCATTATTTCCATATAGTCTGGTTAAAAATTTTCCTCCCTTTCTATTCAAAATTCCCATCTCTTCATTGACGAAGTCACAGTTACACTGATTTATATATTCCTCTCGCATTGTATTTCGTGAATTAGCAAAGCTACTCAACGAAGTTATTTTGCAAATTCGTGGATCATTATCCAACTCTTCTCCATATCCAACGTTAACTAATGTATTTACTCTACTCAAAATAGTGCTTGCTCCCATTGCTACACTCCCAGCATTTCTTGATATTATATCAGGATAAATATAACTAAATATAATTAAACCTGAGCTTATAATTCCACCAATAGTTGATAATTTTTTATACCCTTTCCCATAATCATTTCTTTAGTTAGAACATCATTCTGTATTTTAATATTATTTAAAGTAAGAAGTTTATTAAAATAAAACTGATAATTATCATGATTAATAACATTTCTATCTGTTGCATTAATCATTAGTGGTTTCATATATGCTATAAGTTTATTTATATCTTCTCTTTTTAAATCATCGTTTAAACTAAGAGCTTTTAAATCAAGGAAACCAACTCTTGAATCATATATCATTGTTCTATTACTATTAATTATAATAAAAGTATTCTCCTTTTTATTATATTTAATTATACCATAACAAAGTTCATCTGACATTCCATCTGTACGATTATAATGGTTACTATTTAACTCATTAATTATTTTATTGAAGTCATGTTCACATTTATATATCTCATTAAAGTTTTTAAATAGATCAGGTCCATTATAAGTATCACAATTATAAGTATCAAATAAATAGTATCACAACTCATTCTTGCTGTATTAATTATTTGAGCTGATTTATGACACATTACAATCATTTGAATATTATAATGTGTACCTTCAGTAAAATAATAACCTATATCCTTATTTAACCTATCACCCATATCATCAAGTACTATTACACAATTTTGAAATTTATGCATATTATTTTTTGTGATCATATTTATATCACATTTATTAAACCCAGTATAAAACTTACTAGACTCAGGATATATCCAGACTCTGTCATCTTTACACACTATAATTATATTTTTAGCTTGGTCTTGGTTTTGGTTTTGGTCTTGGTTTTGATTTAGGACTGAGTATAACTTTAAGTATTGACAAAATGTTTTACCTGTTCCAGTTCCACCATAAACAATAGTATGTAATGGTGACTTTTCATATTCAAGTTTTTCAAATCTAACTAGACTCCTCTTCATAAATCCACCAAAGCTTTCATCTAGTTTTGTGTATTTACTCGGTATTGAATCATATATTATATAACTAATTCCAATTATAATAATAAGAAAAAAAAGTATACCGATTTTATCCATTTTTATATATTAAATTTATTATATAAAAATGCTCATCCTAACTTCTGAGGAATTCAATAATAAATTTAATATTGATAATAATGCTATGAGTGATATCAGAATAAAAGATATAGGCAAAGATATAAGTCTAACACCAATTGAAATTGTAATGAGAGATGAGACTCCAGATAGTATCCGTGAAACGGCTTCACCCATCCGTGAACCTAACGTCAACATTATTGTGAATCTACATCCAACTGATGGTACACATTGGTTTTTAGTTATAAGAAGAGAAGGTGGTCCTGTGTATTACTTTGATAGTTTTGGTGTAGAAACTCCACCATTAGTTTTAGAAGAATATGTTGATCTAGGCTCTAATGAGAGAATACAACAATATGATGAATCTTATTGTGCGGCTTATTGTTTATATATGATCTATCTTACTGATAGAGGATTTAGAATTAAAAGGGCTTTGAATATTCTAATTATTCAATGTAAATATCCAGGAATATATGAGTGTTTTTGTTTAGGTTGTAATGTTAATGATAATGCTAATGATAATGATAATGATAAAGAGAATGTTAATGTTAATGATAATGTCATTGATAATGATAATGACAATGATAATGCTAATGATAGTGATAATGACATTGATAATGATAATGATCTACGAAGTAGCTTTGCTAATAATGATAATGATAATGATAATTTTATATATCTATTGGATGAAAAACATGGTGAAACATGGATGAAGCCTCATCAAAAGGTTAAACCTAATAACAATAGTCCTACTAACAGTATCTCTGTCAGGGAACCTGCTTCGCAGATAAACACAAATGATGATCTACAATCATGGCTAAATGATGATGATATAATTACTGAAGCCACATTCCCAAATAACTTTAGATGTATAATATCTGGTCCTAGTGAATGTGGTAAGACATTCTTATTAAAAAAAACTAATTCTAGCTAGTATATATTTTGATAAGCTATACATCATTGGTCCTACTGGTGATCAATATGAAGGTTTAGAAAGAATAAACCCAAAAGCAATTATAGAATTTATTAAAGATATAAAAGATTTACCATCTCCTGATAAAAACTACCCAAAGACATAAAGAAACTAATGATATTTGATGATGTTAGAGCCAAAGAACCAGTTATTAATGAATATTTTTGTAGGGGTAGACATAGTAATTGTAATATGATATATCTTTATCAAAACCTGTTCTCTCTGGATAGGCAGTGTTAGAGAGAACTGTAATCTATTTATTTTATTTGAACAGAGAGGTAAAGTCCTAGCATCGATATATCAAGATTTCTTTAATATTATTGAACTTAGTTATAATGATTTTGCTAATATATGTAATAAGGTATGGAAAGAGCCTTATAATTATTTTGTCATTGATATAACTAAAAATAAAAATATTAATGGTAAACTAAGAATTATTTGGGATCGGAGAGTTTTGTAATTAAGTTTATGTTTATGGTTATCTTTATATCTTTATCTATATCTACACCAAATGTAAAGTAAAACTGAATACATCACCATTAAAGTCTATAGGTCTTCCATGCTCATCTTTAATATGGAATTCAATATATTCTATTCTATCTTTAGTTACGTTTTGATACAAGATATTAGTTGGTATAATATTTATCAAGTAACCTGGTGGTTCAGTTAGATTAAAAGTATATAGTATGTCTGTAATTTTACCATTATCTTTAGCTCCAGATATAATATTGCAAGGAATGTTAATATTATTGAAACCCATAATATCAATAATTTTCTGAGATTTATATTTTATAAGCTATTTTTCTAAATCCTCGTAATGAGGCTATTGAGTTTTTTATATCAATGCTAATTGCACCCTGTTTTATTTTCATTAAACATTTCATCGTATTCTTATCAGGTTCTATTATAACATTACCATCAGTTTCTTCTTTAATTAATTCTGCTATGTCAGTTAACTCATATGCTCCCGGTGTAATAGTTGAATATAGCAACGGGATTCCTTTATAATTATAATTAAGTATAGATGTAATGTTTGGGCTTGAGGTAGAGATAGGGTTAGGGTTGTGGGCAAAGTTAGGGTCAGAGCTAAGAGCCGGAGGTAAAGCTTCTTCATCTTCTATAACAGTACTAGCATATAAGAATTGATTATTTCTCCTATTCACATTAAACACCGAATTATAAAGATAATCTAATTAAACCTAATTTTGTTGTATTAAGTATAGGTTCACTAAAGTTAAACTTTTCTGTTGGCTTTATCATTCTAAAATTAAGTGTATACTCTTCTTTAGTTTTAGTTAAAGAATCATGTATCTTTTGCAGTTCCCATAAGATTAAATTTTCTGTCATTTTTTAGATTCAATTATTAGATTATATTTATGGTTATAGCCATAATTATGGTGAAAGATCGGTGGAACCGCTTCACGGATGGGCGAGGCCCCATAGTCTTAGTTATAATTAAAAGTTAGATTTTTATCTTATAAAAATGGATTTTAATTTGGATACAACTTATGGTTATAACAATGATATACACAAAAGTAAGAGTATAAAATATAAACCCAATAATCTGGCAACAATGAATACGGTTAATACCAATATTAATATTATACTCAATAGAGAAGAGAATCACTTAAATTTGCGTGATTCATATCTAGAGATAAGAGTTTGTTGTATCAGATGATGCTGGTGGTGTATTTGCTAATGATGCTAATATCAGATTAGTTAATTATGGAATGATGGCATTGTTTAGTTCAGTTAAACTTGAAACTAGTGGTGGTAGGACTATTGAATATATAGATCACTGTCATCCTAATCTATTGATGTATAAGTTATTAACTAGTACTGATGATGAATGAGAGTGGTTTTGTTAAAAATCAAGGCAATAGAGATAGTCAACTTAAAGGTGACCATATTGCTGCACAACGAGGTCATATGTATATGATGACTAAGATGAGTGATCTATTTGGTTTCGTAAGTGATTTAGAAAAGATTATATATGGTTTAGGATTTAAACTAATATTAAAAAGAAATAATAATGATAGAGCTCTATATAGAGTTAATGCTAATCCTGGTGCAGTTGCTAATGATGGTAATATAGAAATTAGAGATATATCATGGTGTGTTTCTAGTATTGATCCTAGTAATGATAATAGAATTATTGTGCAAAAGGGTTTAAGTAAAAAGAATAATGTAGACTTTTGCTATTATGAAAGACAGCCATTTTATAAGAATGTACCCAATGCTACTAACTTCTCGTATGATCTTGGTATGGAAAAGGGTATGGAAAGACCACAATATATAATAGTTGGTTTTGAAAATAATAATGTTAATGAACAAACTCATGATGCAAGTACATTTGATGCAATAAATGTTACTGAATGTTATTGTAAGATTGGTAGTGAGTTTTATCTCGAGGATAGAATGAATTTTAATTATGGAACCAGTAATTATAATGAGGCTTTAAAAGAGATTGTTAGCTTTAATAAAGATTATAATGGGCTACCACGTAATATAAAACCATATATAAATCATAGAACATTCAAAAGTAGTTATAGAATATATGTATTCGATACTAGATATCAAAAGGATCATATAGGTCCACAACCAATACAACTTAATTTTAAATTTAGTGCTGCAGTTGCAGATGTTATATGTCATGAATTAGTATTAACTAGAACGGTTATTAGTGTGAATAGTGATGGTAATAAGATGGTTGATATAGTGTCGTAGACACTAATAGCCGGATGCTTATACTCTCATAGACATAGTCTTAGTTATAATTAAGTCATAGTTATAATTATAACTATAGTCCTTGTCATTATTTCCTACTAGTCTCAACAAAACCCTTAGCATAAGTAATATCTAATTTCTTTTTATTCTCTAGAGATAGACCCTTAGCTTCAAGCTTAATCTTAGCCTTGGGCCTAACCTTGGGCTTGGGCTTAGGCTTAGGCTTAATAACAACAAAAGAATTATACTTTTTAACTTCCACTATTTTTTATATATAGAAATGAGTCTTTTAAATAAGTTCAAAACTAATTCATATTGTGTTGGAGGTAGACATTATAGTGGTACTAATAACATAAGAGGTTTTATTACTTCAAAAGGTACTAAAATGTTAAAAGGTAATTGTGTTAAGTGTAAGAGAAATAAGTCAATGACTGTTAGTGATGCAACAATAGAAGCAGAGGGATTGAAAGATTTCTTTAAAAGTGTTGGTAAAGCTACCGTTAACTTTGGAATTAAAGTAGCTAATAATCCAGTAAGAGCATTAGAAATAGCAAGTAAAATAGGAAGTGCAGCTGCATCTAGAAACCCTAGAGCTGCTTTATCAGCCACACCTGATTTAATTAATTTTGCAACTACTGTTGAAGGTATAAAGGTAATACAAAAAGGAAGAGGGTTATACTTAGGTACTAAGAAGAGATAATTATTTGATTATGATTATGATTATATTATGTTTATATTTATGTTTATGATTATGATTATATTATATTTATGATTATGATTATGATTATATTTATATTATGTTCATGATTATTGATAAATATTAATACTAATATTTTGACTACTAAATACATTATTATAACTAAACACTAACAATTTTAGTTTAAAAAACCACTCAGCTTGTTTTTCTTATTCTTCTTATAATCCTCATATACCTTAACTAATTCATTATACTCATCATTATCTATTTTATTATCATTCATTGATTTAGTATATAGTCTATTAAACTTATCAATAAACTGTTTACTTAAAATATACATTTGTGAATGTTTTATAATTTTATTTCTAATTTTAGTATTAATTGTTTTTGATAATGAACCACAAACAGTTGCTGTAGCAAAAGCTGTTGGTATAGAATAAGCTAATCCTATACCTGTTAATGCAACTGATGTTGATGTTGCAGTTGTTGCTATAGATGATAATACTATTTCTGTTATCTCAGCTATGTTAATAAAATTCTTATATCTACTTAACTTCTTATTATAGTTATTAGTTTTAGTTTCATAATAATTTCTAATATCTTTTATAATGTTAATATTGTTGTTAAATTTATTATTAGCTTGAATCTTTTCGTTTATCAATCTTTCTGATACTAATGACAAATATGGATATAGTAATCTCTCACTCGGTGCTGTTGGGTTAGTCATAGTTTCGGTTATTTTAATTAGTAAAAATTCTTTTTTTCGTTATATCTTCTTGTTTAAAACCATAATGATTCTCTAGACT
Source organism: Convolutriloba macropyga (assembly GCF_964194025.1). NCBI lineage: Eukaryota > Metazoa > Xenacoelomorpha > Acoela > Convolutidae > Convolutriloba > Convolutriloba macropyga. Next base: position 38,551,770 of record NC_134471.1, on the reverse strand, counting down.
TTCTTGTTCTTTATTATCAAGTAACGTACTTCGTAAAAATATAGCAATTATATATTGTACTATTGTCCTTTTATTCTTTAAAAGGGCTTCATCTATAAAAGAATTATTCTTTTTATTAACTTCTTTAAATTCCTTTAGCCCAGTAGTAAACATTTCATCTAGTTGTATGTTAGTGATATTCTGATTAAACTTTTTATTATCAAATTCTTGTTTTAATTGATTATTTTTAGAGATAGTATCTGCAGCAACTTTATTACAAAACTTAACAGTATTTCTGACTTCATTTGTTGATTCAATAAACTCATTAATTAGTTCTTCATTAACTTGTGTTTCATTTAGTTGTAATGTTTTAGTTGTAACTTTATCAAAGTCACCCTTTCTTAGTTCAGTTGTTTCTACGTAAAATGTCTATTTTATTAGAAGAGGATAATAAGTTATTGTCACAATACTCTTTATTAACAACATCTTTTTCATCTATCGGAGGATATACATTTGTAATTTTATAGGTATCCTTCATATCAATATTATCATTATCTTCTAGGAATAGCCCACGAGCCTTAATTAGTGTTAAGTTGTTTGTTGATGTTGATGTTGATTGATGTTTGGCCTGATTGAATCTGTTTCTTGTCATCTTTGTATTTGTTTACAGAAAGATTTGAATCCAGCTTGCTGGCTTATGACCGGAGGTCTATATTTAATGATTCTAAAACTTTCTTATTAGATTCAAAGGCAAACTCGGATTTTAATAATTCCTGTTCGTAATATTTACCTTCTATTATCTCACCATTAATATCTTCTATTTTATATGTTGGTGGTTGTGTTTTTAGAACTTCATTAACTTTAAACAATTTTCTATTCCAATTAGAAGTGTAACCTTTAGAGAAAATATTACGTTTATCTACGTTTCTAACATAATCACCAATTTTAAGTTCAGGTTTAATATTCTTAAAACTAAAAGTGTTATTAACTTTATCAGGATCATTAGAAGCATCAACTGGTGTCATATTAATTGTTGAGTGAATGTTATTGTTATATGTTACAACAGCATCATTTAATATAGTTACCCAATTACCATCGCCATTGATGAACATAGGTTTATTTATTATGTGTAATAATGTTTTATTAAATCTCTCTATGAATACAGCCTTTAAATCACTATAAGTAGAATATAGTTTTGTTTCATATTCTTTAAGTAAAGATTTAAATGTTTTATTGTAATACTCACTACCTCTATCTACCCATAACTTTTCTGGTTTTCTAGGTTCAGAGCCACCCTGCGGATGTTCACTTAATACTATTTTAAAACCATTAGTTATAGATAAACCAGATTTATTCTTTAATGGAATAGCCCATGCATATTTTGTGAATATATCTATAACAGTTATTATAAACTTATAATTATTATTGTATTTACTTAGAGATGACTTATCAATTAAATCAGCTGACCATGTTTCATCTTTATATAATGGTATTATTCTTTCTCTTCTAAACTTTGTTATTCGAGGACTGAATACTTCTTTAGCTAGTTGTTGTTGTTGTTGTTGTTGTTGTTGTTGTTGTTGTTATTGTTTTTCTATCATTATTTATTTACCATAGTTAAAAACAAAATTATCTAGTTGGTCTTGATTAATAATATTCATTGATAATAGTTAGATATATCTAGCATTTCGTCATATAATCCATCATGACCAGCTTTTGTTTCTAGTAATAATAATTCTAATCTTTCTATTAAACTATTTGGATCTGCAAAGCAGGTTCCTTGATCCACGTAGTGGTGGCAACTTTGTTGGTTAGGGTTGCTATTTAATCCCCTGCCATATACATCATCTTTTACCCCTATTATACGTTTTATTGTTCTATATCTGGCGCTTTTCTTATCCCCTTTTCCTAAATCATATCTAATATCCTTTAAAAACCTTTTAATTTTGTTTTCATCTTCGATTTCACCATGTTTTATATTAGGGTTAGTAAGAAAGTTTACAAACTCATCTGACAATTCATATATATTATCCTTGCCTTTAAATGCATTTTCTTGGTAAATTAGTTTAACACCGTCCATTTCAAATTCACCAATATCTAAATTTCCGAACTTTAACTTTAATTGGGGTTTAGATTGAACTGACATTAAATTAATAATTTGAGCCGTGTCTTTATCTACTAACATTCCTGGTTTATCTCGAGCTTCCTCTACAGCTTTGCCATTGGACTTCATTAAAGCTTCATTAAACTGGGAGCCAGCTTGCTGGATTATCTTAGTTTGTTTATCTAACTCTTGGTTTTGCCATTCTATTGCCCTTAATGTTTGTTGACTTAATTCTAGATTGTGTTCATTGTTTGCATTTAGTGTTTTAGTTAAAGGATCAAATAACTCTTCTATTTCACCATAATATTCTTGTTGTTTTAATTTATCTTCTAATCTATTCTTTCTGTTTAGTTTTTCTAGATAGTTTAATTCTATAATTTCATCTAGCTTAGTCATTTTATATGTATTGAAAAATTATAATAAGAGTAAAAAATGGATAATGAAAGTTCTATTAATGAAAACTACTGAGTTAAAAAAATATTTAGCTTGTGGAAAACAATATCGGGCTATGGAAGAGTTTATCGACCATACTAGGGATCACTGGCATGATGAATTAATAATTTCAAGTTGTTCTAAATATTTAGATGAAAGTGAAACCAGTAAAATAATAAAATTTATAGAATATAACAAAAACAAATTAACTAGAGGAAATAGTGATTTGGAAATAACTTTGGGAGGGATAATGATCCGTAATGTACTAACTACTAAACCAGGAGATGCAATTGATCATTTTATAAAAAGAAGTATAGAATATTATTAACCAGTTTTATGTTTTTTATTTAGATTTTCAAATCGATCAACCATAGATGGAGTCTGTTCATAGATCAGAGAAACTGCTTCATAGATGAGCCAAGCTATCAGGGAACCTGCTTTGCAGATGACTACGTCCATCAGTGAAACTGCTTTGCAGATCATTATATAATCTAATATAGGCTTCAATTAACTTTCTATCATCATTAGTGGTTAGTTCTAAAATATTATTTATTAACAAGTCTTTTTTATATTTATTATCTAACTCTGTTGAAGTAGTATTAATCAGGGAACCTGCTACGCAGATCTTTTTTATTAAGTCTCTTTTAAATAAATATAGTTCCTTATCATGTGGATAACTTTTTATATTGTTTACATAAAACCTTTTATCATCAAATATATTTAAACTAATCTTACTTGTTTTTGTTGTTGTCATGTTATCGCCAACTTTTTGTGTTCTACATTCATCTACTGTTCTCTGTGTATTATTCATTAATGCATCATAATAATCTATGTGCCTAGCATTATTATGCTTCTTTATTCCTCTTTCTTTAGTGTTTGTAGGATAATTTTTGAAGCTATATGTTTTGGGGGACAATGCTATAAATTCCTCAATAATCCTACTCCCCAGCTCGTGCTTAAACTTGCCGGGGACTTTATTTTTATTTTGTATAGGTATGTCTAGATTACTTAAGTCCATATGCTCATCACTAACTTTACCTTCACTATAACTTAATACGAAACTGTCCGTATCCATATAGTGAAGTGTTAGATCTTTGAGGGATGGTTGTAGAATATTATAGAATACATCAAACATATGTAATTTGTTAAGTTCAAGTATTGTTACTCCTACATATACAGGTGAGCTATATTCTATTTTTTTCTTTATATATTCTATTTGGCTATAATCTCTATATCTAGTTATATTCTTAAATGTTGGTTTACTTACACTTTTCATTATCTTTTCTTCATCATACAGGAACTTGCTTTGAAAGAAGTGTAGAGGATTCATGCACATTCTTCCATATAATGAGTTATTCATTAATTTCTTTACATCCTTTTCTGCTTCAGTTTTAGCTGTTGCTCTTTTATTTGTATTGTTTTGTATATAATCTCTACATATATAATCTTGTTTAAATTTAATTACTCTGTATTTTTGTTACTTTTACTCCCATCTTAACATAGAACTTTAACATCCTATAATGAACCATATATTCTGTTTTGTTTTTTGGTCTAAGATTAATTTCTCTGATCTTGCCTTGCCCCCATCTCTTTCTCTGTAACCTAATTCATTATCATTTATCTTTCTCTTATTAGGCATTAGTGCTAACTGTTCTGTTCTCTCTTTGCTTTCATTAGTATAATCAATATCACAAACTATATAGTAAACATGATCACTATCATCTGGAGTATTCAATATTGTATTATAGTAGTAGTAGTAGTAGTAAATTGGAAGTCCTTATAAGGTAACTTTTGCATCATTGCATAACCATATAGGTTGTTTGCGTCTATGTACCATATGGTCTTACCATCACTGTTATCTTTATATCTATCACCCATTATTCCACATATACCACCTCTCTTTGCTCTAAAAAAATCATCTAGCATTTGTTTATCTTGTAATGTATCTAATGTTACACCGCTTGACATTAACCAACAATCAAAACTATAACCTGGGAGACTAACGTAATGTAGTGGATTGAGCTTGAATTCTTTCATGCTTAGTTTAACATATTCATTCATGCAATAGTCTAATATTTCCACATCATTCTGTAAATACTCTATTGTTAGATCTTTTCCAGTTTTATGACTGTTTTCATTATTAAAGTTATCTACTTCTTCTTGTGTTGGTAATTTATTATGTAATGAGGATTTGAAGTCTTCTATTTTTAGATTACCTATAAGATTATTATAGGTAGCTTTGCTACTATACGACTCTAAACCAAAGTATTCATATGGATATAATGTTTTAGTTTTACATCCGTATATCTTTGCCATTTGATCTAGAGGCATAGCTAAGAAGTTATAACTGTCTAAGAATTTGAGACAACCAATGCGAAACATTTAGAATTACCAGCAGCTAATGGTATGTTATCTACTTTTCTTTTATCATTTTTCTGTTTGAAGAGTTCACTGTATAGTAGGTTGAAGTCATAGCCAGAGCCATTATGGAATATTACTGGAATGAAATTTTTTTGTTTGTATCTTAGATTACATATTTTACGTGCTGGTCCTCAATATTTACCAGTTTCATGACAATGATCTCTTACTTTATTAATACAAGTGATATCACAAGTGTTATTAGTTTCATGATATAATTTATCTTCTTCTGTGATTATCATTTGTTTGTTGCGCTTGAAGTTATTCCCAGTTTCTATTTCTAATAGATCTCTAGCAAATCTTTTGATGCAGCCTAGACCGAAGTAGTGCTTGAAGTTACCTTGCCAGGTGTAACCCTTAGCTATTGGAATATGTCCAGCTATTACATATTTTAAATCATTAGTTGTGACATCGGTGAAACCGATTCGTGGATCAACAATGCAACATTCTATATCGGCAGTTATAATATTTTTTATATTCTGACGTTTGTGTTCATTTACAAAAGTAATATGTTTTTTCTTAGGACAAACAATCTCTGGTTTGAATGAGTTGTTGCATTCGTGTTTATCATATTTAATTTGTGAGTTAAACCAATAGGTACACCTATCGCAATAATATTTTATGTTATTTTTATTTGGGCGAACTAGCAGGGTTTCTATATTTTTTTATTAGGGCGCAGTGTTCTATTTGACCATTACTCCAAACTAGTATTCTTTCATCTTTTCTATCTTTATTAAAATCATCCACTTGTTTAAACAATTCTATTTTACCATTACCACAAGGTGTGTATACCCAAATATTAATATTATACAATTTCTGTATTCTTATTATATAAGCAAAATCATCTTCATATTGTTGTCTTGGTTCAATTAGTTTATCTACATATTTACTTTCTCGAGTTGCATGGTGTGGGGCGGGATGTAGCCAAGCAGTTATAGTTAGTTGTAAGCAATTGTATTTTTAACTACGTATATTTAATATCGATTTAGAGTTTTTGAGATCAGGAGGTAAATCTATATAACTACCAATAGATGCTTTAGTTGGTTCAATGTTTAACTGAATACTTCTTATTCCAAGAAACTCAAAATCATAACCATAATTTTCATATGTTTCCTTTTCGAAATCTAGCCACCGATTGAAGTCACCATATTCATATATTGCATTATTATTAATATAATTAGTATTGAAAAATATTTTAAGTTTTAACTTCTTCTTTGGTTCTCTTCTTATAATCACATTCAACCGTGATCTTATATTTAAAACTCTTAAGTTTTCTGAACTGGTAACAGTTTTTAATTTCTTCTAAAGAGTAATTAGTTGCTTCGTCTATATCTTCAATGTAATTCCCACCTTTATCAGTAATATAAAATTCTCTCATGTTTTGGCTGGAGTTTATATCGAAGTCTTCTGTGTTTTCTAGATACTTACGATTATGACTATATGAGTGAGTAGTTAGAGCTATTTTATTCCTAAATTCTTCATGACATTCTTTACATTCATACTTAATTTTAGAGTAGATGTTGTTTTCGGGTTGGGGTACTCCTTTAGTTTTAGTTTTAATAATATCTGTAGTTTTAATAATATAATCATCTTCATCCGAATTATACACCTTCTCCAAGATTTCTTCTTCAGACTCAAATATTTTCTCCAATAGTTCCTTATGTTTGAGATCGTATGATTGATGCCTGTATAAACCCTTCTTTGTTTCAAAGGATAGATTACAGACATCGCAGAAGTTTATGACATTAGTATTAGTTGATTGAGACATGATGTTTTTATTTAGGGAAATAATCAAAAAATAATTTTTCGAAAAATGAAAATGAAATGCAATAAGCGTATAAATAAACCTTGGAAAGAATGTTGTAATAATTGTGAAGAATTAGAATGTTCTTGTTATGTATGTAAAATATGGTTAAAGTGAAAGATTATATAGAACATTTGGGATATCATTATTCTGATCCTGATCAATATCTAACGTGTAGTATGTGTAATGTTTATAAACATATATCATTATATAGATTTAGAAATAGGAAATGTAGACTATGTATTTATCTTCATAGATATAGATATGGTCACACTAGAAATCAATTCAGAGAGCTTGTTTATAAGTATAATATTCAAGAAGACACAGAAAAACACTAATCACTGTGTTTCCACCGATCTCAGTGTTTTTGACTGTGCTCTTTTTGTTCGCTTTCTTTCATATTTAGCAACCACTAATAGTACAAGAAGTCAACAAGCTTGGTTTAACATCGCATTACACATCAGTGAAACTGCTTTGCGGATCGAATGAAAAGTGCATGTCATGCTAAAATGGCCGCCACCATTGACAAAGAAAGCCACCACCACTAACAGAATGAAATCAAACAAGTGAAAATTTCGAATAAATGATGCCCTTAAAAATTAGCTAGTAAGGTGAGTATTTATTAAAATTTTTATTTAATTTTTTAATAAATTATACAAAGATTTCAATTTAATAGAAGGATTTAAATATTACTTTACTTTCAAACAGGTGATTACTTGGGAAAGGATAACTAATTATAAGTTAAAAATCATGTCATAATATTCTAGAAAAAATGTTCTAGAATAATTCTCCATGAGGGGACCTTTATTCTCCGCGGCACTTTTTGGCTATTCATCATGAGTTTCACTTCACTACAAAAACTAGCGAAAAATTTTAAACAAATTTCGTCATTTGACGAGACTTTAATAACTGGAGCTTTTATCCTGCACTTCTTTATCTGAAGAAAATCTAAACGAGTTGACTAATTTAACAACTCAAATGATTTTATTTTGTAAGGAGAACAAATGCATACCCGTCAACACCGCCGAACTTGAAAGTGAGACTGGAAAACGAACTAAAACAGAACTCTTCCAGTTATTCCTCTCCAAGTTCAAGAAGGACCTACTAAGTTACGAGCATCAGGAAACACTGGACAAGTTTGATGGGAATGTGCAGGAATCTTTATCTTTGCACAATAAACTCAGGAACTCATTCAATATTGGTGAATTTGAGTCTTATCTCACCACAGTCAATAACATGGAGGGAAAGCTGAATCGTTTATATCTACTGACAATTTCTGACAGAGGATACATATGGGGGAAAGTGAAACAAAATCATCAAGAAAACAATAAGGATATTGCCTGGAAAAAACTACTGAACGATAAAGGATATTCCTACTCTACTGTCCAGAGTTATATCAACTTCTCTCAAGCATGTGAAAGCTATCCAAGGATCCTAGTCTCAACAGACTACTACTCAGAATGGAAAAAATTCCTAACAATGTTTTTGGCAGAAGTTCAGAAGGATAGCCAGCTACAATCTAGGTGCATGACAGAACTACAATTTTCATAAATGATAAACAAGTGATTGGTTATTGAGAAATATATTTAATATTAATATTGATATTGATATCCCTACGAATGATACATTAATATTGATATCCTTAGTGCTAATACATTAATATATTCACCTGATTATTAAGAGTTCAGTCAGCTTAATAATTAAAATTAAAAGTGTTCAAGCATTCTGTAGTTGCACCCTCCCCCACAGTTGCCATTAAGAAAGGTCGAGCAATACTGCCGTAGCTTGGTAAAGGCGAGTCAACCTTTTAGCAAGACCTCTCAAGACTCGGCTCAAAAAAATGTACCCTGGTACATAGAATCACTCAGTTAAACATCATAGATCAATCGTCTCCAAGGGTAAAGTCAAAATTTTTTAAGAAAATTGTTTCTTATTATCGATTTCTAAGCAATTTTGAGTTATTTTTAGTCCATCCGATTCTATTGAAAAAAAACTTTGTGAGATGATTAACCTGATTTATTTCAGTATAGTTTGGCATATTAGATATGAAATTAGGCTTAAAACTAGCTTTGAGAACTTTTGGATATTAGTGTATGAAATGCATAAATTATACTAGCTATGTACATTTTTGTACACAAAATTATGCGTGTAATATGTATTTATAGTGGTGAATATAGTAGTGGATAAAACAAGGGATTCAACAAACAGTAAAATTTGGCCCGATTCGACATGCGAGATTAGCGTTAGAAAGGGACAAATTTTACTGGTGGTTGAATCCCTTGTTTTATCCACTACTCTATTTTTTAATATTCTTTTCTATTTTTTTTTTTTGATATTTTGGGTAATAATCGTGTTGATATGAAAACTCGTTTTTCAGTGGTCGACTCATTGGATCATATTTTAAATTAGAATTGATGAACTGTCCTGATGCTGTTGAAAATTAAAGAATTTGTTTAATGACAGTTCGATAAATGAAATTGTAGTTGTGACTTTGGTTTTTGACTTTTTTGCCATCTCTTCGTAAATTGTTGAATATTTTAGTTTTGACCGTATTATTTAATCTTTTCGTTGTCTGCATATATGGCTTGGTTTTTAACAATTCAATTGGACTCTTGAGATTACTTTTTAACTAGTTTTCCTTAACACTTAACTACTTGAAAAGTAAACAAAGGAGACATTGATTTTCTAACAGCTTGAGTGTTGTTTTCTACCTCACAAATATGGTTTCTTTTAAAAACCGCATTGTTGATTACTGTTTGCAGACTTTAAAATTTTTGTTGAGGCACATTTTTCTGCCTTGGGTCTGATGATCATTTTAATTGTTCAATTGTTTGTTTTTATATTTCATTAGTACAAATTAATTCAGTTTACTTTTTCAGGACCTTACCGGGTTTTTTTGAAAATGCAACGGTCATTCTCGCAGGACGTCTCCCTTTTAATAATCAATATATATTATTGGCTAGTAAAACGGCGCATGTGGAACGATCCTAACTGTTGAAGTATATTACTGAGGAGGGTACTTGTCTTTTTGGATTAATATGTGCGCAACCGATGCACCTTGTTATTAATAACTCGGATTTTTAAATAGAAAAGAATGTTCAAATTCATTAAGTGAGTCAGGCATATTTATTACGTATTTTTTTGGCAGTGCATTGGCTAATTCTTCGTTTCTTATAGATGTTTTTTTGAGCTGATTTTTAGACGCATTATTTTTTGTCGCTATGTGTAAGTATAAAGGTCTTCTTCCTGTTTAATTATTAATACTTGTTAGAACATAATTCCTTTCATTTGCAAAAGCAGTGCTCAACCGTTTGTGGAAACCACTATTGAAAATTCTGTTTGATACACGAGCTAAATCTAATTGTTATTGTTTTGCATAAGAAGTAATGTCGGTTTACGCTTACGTAAGCGCCACTATGAATTGTTAAATAAAGTTGTTTCATCTTGTCGACAGGCTCAACTTCAGTGTTTATCTTCAGTGAAAATCTACCAGATTATTCTGTTTGACCCAAATTTTTGTAATTCCTGTCTAGAACATTGCAAGTCTCGCCATTTTATGCTTTATACTTTCAAGAGAACTTTGAGTATAAAATTTAAAATTTGCGTAGCTTGGAACTCGAACATTTAGATTTTAATTAATAATTAATAATAATAAGCTCAATATATCCAAGTTTCTGTCTAATTACAGTCCGCGTCGAGTCCTGCAGCCACCTCTCCACAAACATCGGCTAAGCCAATTAGTAGTAATAACACAACTTCTTCATCTGCTACTCCTCCCGCGCCCTCATCAGTTGCAGAGGCACGCAGATCCTTTGCACCAGGACCAGGAGCACCCCCACCTGCTAAACCCACAAAGCCTTTCTTGGTTAGTGACCAACTAGACGTGTCAAATATATAGCGCGTTGTTGTGACTGAAATCACAGTTTCGAGGGGGTATAGAGCCAAGCGAGGGGACGAAAAAGCAGGTTCACGCACCTTATCTATGGTTAATGTTAACAAAAAAAATCACTTGACCAATAGTTAATGCTCTTAAGTGATTTTTTCGCGCTTGACTTCTTGGCTTCTTTTGCCTGACCTGAATTGCTCTCATTCCAAAATTAAGTCTGTTGGCGCTATTATAGAATTAATAAAGGAGATTATAAATGCGATAGTAAAGGCGGTATTGCTGAATGGGTATGGTCTCAAACTACCATCAGGGAGGTCCTGGGCTGGAGCACCTCACTTGTAGGTTTTCCAACCAAGTTATCTGGGCTCCTCCCCTGAATTAGATTGCCCCTCCTATGGTGACTAGATTTTGATCATGCGTGACTTGCCTCACTCGGCGAAACAATCTTTGTACTTTAAAATATATGTTTAATAGCCGCACAGCGATAGCTGGGGCTATTATTGGCCTTCTCTTGGTTTTTATTATGACTCGAAGAGGAGTATTGGTTTTCTTAAGGTTTTTTTTTTACCGGAAGTACTATTCGTTCAGACGATATTTTGACCTAAAAGCGGAAGTGAGTAAAATTGCCGTGGGAACTTATTTTTTCTGAGCGAGAGAAGTTTTTTGATCATGCGCTGCGTTTAGTGAATGACTTTTTGACTTTGAAAAGTAGTTTTTGACTGAATGGCACATATAGATAACCGTTTTTAGCCGTTTTTTCGTCTAAATGGCCCAGTTTTTTTGCTTGCACTTTGGTTTTTTGTAGAAATAATTTTTAGTCGATGATATATTGAGATATAAATCTCGGAAATTGATAACACATTGTTTTGCAGAGCCTGAAAATGCGGTTGAAGTTCAAAATTGGCATATATTTCTTGATTTTTTAGTTGATTTTTGGCTTTTTTCTATTAATTTCTTCATTTTTGGATCTTTCGGCCGTCTTTTTGTCAAAAATCGGTTAATATGGCAACTTTGTTTTGATAATTCATATACTCAACGCCTCTTTCTACCTCGATGTAACTTTGTTTTATAAAATTGTACATATGCTAATCCGATTTTGGTCGTTTTTTTCCAATTTTTCCTGTTTTTTGTTCGAATTTTGGTTTTAATTACTAGAAATAGTCTTTTTGTGCAACATGAGGGACTTTAATTTATGTTCAATAAAAATCAACCACTTTCGGCGTTAAGTTTTTGACATAATTGCATTCTTAAAAATTTTTTGAACATTTTTTTGCAAAATGTTTCAATATTTCGTATGTTTGAATTCTGCCATTTCTTTTTTCTGTTTAGGAGGATGCCTCTCTGTCTCGGATGACTCGCTGTCTTTTCTATGTCTGAATGCTGAAAACTGAATTGTTTTCGTGTTTCTTGATTTTTTTTAATTTGTAATTTAACTTTCAAGAATCAAATATTGATCTTTTTGTTACGTTCCTCACTTTGTGCCCATATTCTTTACATTCTAGTTTACCATTCTAGCTGCGTCCTGACACTCACGTTTATATTCGCTATATTGATTTTTTCAGTTGAAAAAAAATTGAATGATTTCAACTTTTTCTCAAGATTTTTTCAACTTTTCAAGATTTTCGTCATTTATTGATTTCATTCAACATAAGGCAGTACTGAGAGTATTTTGGTTAGCTTTTTTCGTAATTTTAACTTATTACTATTTAGTGCAATTTCTTCCGGCCCTGATATTGTTTTTAAACAATTTTTTGCCTTTGAATTTTATTCTGTTGGTTACCTCTTTTCTATGATTAATTTTGTTTTTGAATTAGTTGATATCATGTATAGAATATATGCAACCAGGAAGAAATATGTGTTGTTTTTGTCTGAATTGAAGTGATTAGAAATCTAATTGTAGTGGTTTTCTGGTTCTTAATTTTTAGCATTCTGTTTTTGAAATATTTAACTTTGTTTCTAAGATGATTATCTGCCGTTTGCTTTCGCGAACTTTTTGAGATTGGAATCAAGAATTATTTGAGGGAAATTATTAGCCATGTCAGTTTTTTCAGCCTAAAAGTTTATTGGTCATCCTAATTATTTCGGAATTTTAACTTTAACAAAAGCTTTCCATAATATAAAATTTTGCGGTATTTTGGTTCTCTTGGTGACTGCGGTTTCAATTTCACCGAATTTGAGATCAGACCTGGGGAAGTAATGAGTTAATGGTTTAATACAAAAGGTAATGGCTTCAGCTACAATTACCTTTTTTTTTGAAGTTTTGATGCTTCGAGTCGCTACCGGAGTTTTTCCGGCTATGTTTTTTTATTTCGTCGTCGCGATTTTTGTTACGACCATATGACTTCACAACCACTTCAAATCTGCTTTTTGTTCATTCGTTCATGCAATTTCAACTAGAGTGCGTGCGTAACGTCATTTTTCGCTCTTAGTAGAGAGAGTTTTTTTGGCCATTCGCCTGATTAAATTTTTGGTCACACTTGACTTACTCTCAAAAATGACTTCCTCACTTTGAAATTGACTTTTATTTACTTTAATTCAAAGAGATAAGGTCAAATGGGTGTGTGTTATTGTAAATGAAGGTTATTTGAGAGCAGCTTATAGAGGCAGCAAAAACTTATACAAATTTTTAATCAAAATATACCATATCAGCCTTCAATGAATAGACGAATTTTTTTGGTCTCTTTTTTACTGTTTTTTTTTTGAGACTGCAGATCCACGAAGCTAATATGTTTACTTAAAAAATTTAATGTATATAGTTTTCAAGAGGCGGCGATAACTTTTTAACTCATTTCTGCATGTTTCTTTCTGTATTTTACGGCACGGAAATCTATTTTGCAGCTATTCTGGCCATCTAGAGTTAGATTTTTGCGATCTGAATTGCTCTCGTTCAGAATTTCGAGCACTTGAACTTAATTGGTGGCAGTTTACTACTGCTAAAAAGTCTATTGTTTCTTGTCTTCACTCTGTACCTTAGTCCAGAATCATGGGTAAAGTTTAATGAGTAACTAAAACCAGAGGCGAGTTGAACTTTGGCAACTAATTTGTAGTTAAGCCATAGAACGCACGCGGAGAAAACACTCAATAGAAATATGCAAATATGCTTTTACGGCACATTTCTCTCGCAAGTTTCTTCCCTTTTTTAGTTGTCCTAACTTAGGCAAAGTAAACAGGGCGAGAAGTGTTGTGTCCTCTCTCCCTCTCTCTCTCTCTCTCTCTCTCTCTCTCTCTCTCTCCGCGCGCTGTCTTCTCGTTATTCTCTCTTGGTTGGTCTTTCTCTCAATCTTCTCTCTCGCAATCTCTCTCTCTCTCTCTCTCTCTCTCTCTCTCTCTTTGTCACACGCTTGCTTGATCTACCAAAAGCATCTTTTAATCGTTTTGTTTGCTACGCAAAGAATTTTTGCTTTTCAGTTCTTTGTGAGAGTGAACAGAAAACTGGATATTCAATGAGTAATTTAAGTTTGAAAACAAATCGATGTTTTTTGTTTGGCATTAGATTATAAGTTTAAGAGGCCTCTTGATCATCTCTAAGAACGATAAGAAATTTTCAACTTCCTCACGAAATATAGAGCTGCTTTTTATTAATATTGAGGTTCTTGATGAAGTTTGTTGCAATTCTTATAGTAATAGTTTTATAGTAATATTCCAATTGAAACTGCTTATTGAGAATAATTCTTAGATTGTTTTTTGTTTTGTTGCCTGGTGAGGAAATTGAATAGATTCCTTGACCGTGTTTATTTAAAAATCAGTTGGTTGGTCTGTTTCTTGGGTTCAGCGTTTTCTTGTCAATTTTTGTTTTTTCAACAAGAATACTACACAGTAAAAGAGTAAGAAGTTTAACAACAAGGCTATTTGGACAGTTTCGGAATTTTTTGACGGTGTTTTTGTTTCTTATGGTTATTAATTTGAGTTTTATGCTAATTTGGATGTTTTTCAACCATTTAGTTTTTTAAGCTAGTTAATCATTTTTAGAGCGATTGCCAGCTGGCATTAGTATTAAGCTTAATATTATTCTGCTTAGAAGCTGGATGAAGTATAGTTTCGAAATCTAGCGCAATGTGCTCGAAAAATTATAACACTTTTAAACATTTCTGTCCATTTTTAATCTTTTTCTGTTTCAATCCCGAAGTGCGTCAACAGCGGCGATTTTCCGGCAATTGGCCGGCTAAGTTCTTTGTAAGCCATCACAGAGTGTTGTGGTCTGACGTAGTTTTTCTGATCAAGTAATCACTCAATTTACTTGTAAGATCAGTCATATTGAACATCGCTCACTCCGAAACAGACTACTCAGTATTTTAATGCTTGAAACTACCAATTACACTAGTTTTTGTAAACTATCAATATTTGAACTATCATTTTCATTCCAACACCAAAGAAATTGCTCAATTGACGTGTTTGATTATACTCAATTGATTTTTATTTGCTAAGTTTGCCCTGATTTGTTAATCAACGATGAGCATTTGAAATTTCGGAGGCTTCGCACAAGAAACTACATAGAAATGTAGAGAATAAACGTGCCGTTCATTACTAATAATAGTCTCAACTCTCGTACTTCGACCTCTACTCGTTTTGACATCGTGTTTCATGCTATTTGCTTTCACTGTCTGTATTAAGTTCAAAGTTGTTTATGTTTAGAGTGGTGCCAGGCCGCTGTCTACAGTGCCTCAGTCGAGTTCAACCCAACAACACTCTACAACTACTGCAACTTTATCTGCAGTTAGTTTTGATTCCTTCAAATTCCTTCAGTTCTGTTAAATCATATATTTTTGCTACCCTGTTCAAACTGTCCCAGCTAGTTTGCTAGATTACCATGCATTTATACCGCGGCCCTAAAGCGTGAGATCTTGTTTCAATTTGATATGTCCTGTATGATCTCGAAATATTGTTCCAGGATCGTTTACCGAGCTGAATAGTCTTGTAAGATCTTGCCAGATGATTCTAAATCTTGTATCGAGGTGAAGAACCTTTCAAGATCTCGTACCAAGTTGTGTAATATCTCGTCCAAGTTGTGGAAAGATCTTACGCAATGGCTAGTTTTTGTGCGCTTCTGATAAGTTAGTCGGTGTAACGTGATTGCCGGTCTGCGCTCCACTTCTACATGGTGGCCTGTTTTGGAAACAATCTTGCAATATAGCCTTGACAGTTTGACTGGGTTAGAGTTACTTCCATTGCTAATAATCTTTATAACTCATCCCATTTTGATCACAGAACCCTCCTCAATTGCTCTCAGCCCATTCTACGCCTGCATTATCATCGGCTCCTCAATCGTTGCCCCTTACTGATATCAGTCACAAACAACAACAGCAAATAAACATACCCCCAACCGCACCCACTGTGGTACCCGTTGCTGGAGCTTATACTTTATCATCATCATCTTCACCCGCCCCCTCCCAGCAAGCCTCGAACCCGCAACCATCGACTGTTGCCACTAATCCTTCCATGATGGTGTCTACGGGAGCTGCACCACCTGGTATTGGCCCGAAACCTTCTCGTCCTCCCCCGCCTCAAGTGCCGGATAAGCCACGCGACTTCTCGGCTGCGGGTGCCGCGTCATTTGTAAGTTTATCTATCCAGATGATTGCCAAAGATTTTGGTTGTTGTCAAGTGTGCTCGGATTGTTCATCGCAAGTTTCATAATTATTGTCGAGTTTCTAGAAAAAACAAATATTTCCATATGATTTTGTCGCATATGATTTGCATAATGCATTTCATTTTTTCTGCCAAAAATTGGTGCTAATTCGTGAGTTTGGATTTCGAGTTGCATTTCTATATCGAGAAGTATGACTGTAGCGCCGGACCTGAAGTTTTTGTCAGACAATTATGGAATATCTAAATAATGATGATTCCTTTTTGGGCACCAATTGCAATTATTGATCGAGGACACTTCTTTTGTATATCCCGGCCACGAAATCACCTTTTGCATATTCATAATGTTTCTCATGGCTGTGATGTGAATTCATATAATTTGTGGGTTTATAATTTTTAGAACCACATTGCTCTCAAGCAATCCAAAGCGGTAAGTCATGTTCTGGTAATACTTTTTAGTTAAGCTGCACCTTGAACTGCATCATTGTCCAGTATGTGTTCTGATCTGATGGTACTTAGTACTGCATACATTTTTATCATCATCAATGTCATCGGTGGAGTGCATGCGAATCTCCACTGGGATATCTTGTTCGTTCGCTTTTTGGTTCAGTGTAGTCAATTTCAATGTTTACGTCTCTTGAGCAAGCATTGCTTGAATAAGACATCGGTCGCTAGACTTCTTTACCCAATTTCTGTTCCGACCCCACTAGTGGGAGGGGAGGAACTATATACTCAAATGGGTTTTTTGTTCAGTCAATTTTCGCCGATCGATATATTCATCGTAGGGAGTTGTGAATGGTATCATCAAAAGTCCCGTCCAGTGTAGAATATAGGACGGGACTAGCTACTGACGAACAGCTAGCCCCCCCCCCCCCCCCGGTGGCTAGCTACTGACGAACAACCGCTTGCTAAAAACGCAAATTTATACTATTTTGCAATTTTTTTCAAGCTTTTTGAAAATTTTTGACATTTTTTGATTTTTATCAGCCCTAGGTGTCAAGGAAACTCGTTCACGTTTTAATAATAGGTTACTGCATAGTTTCCAGTGGTAATGGAATGGTTTCAACATTTTAACATCACGAATTTTATCATTTTATTGACAAAACGTGCAAATTTTTTCAATCTTTTGACATTTTTTCCTTATTCAGGTCTTTCCAGACCCTGGGACCAAAAGAAAATCCTAAGGGGTTTGATAATAAGTTACTGAAAAATTTTTATTGGCCATGGAATAGTTTTTCAACTTTTTAATGTCACAAATTTTAGCAATTTTTTTTATTAAAGCTTGATTTTTTTCAATTTTTTTAAAATTATTTGTCGTTTTTTAGGTTCTTTCAGCCTCCAGAGCAGAA
Source organism: Convolutriloba macropyga (assembly GCF_964194025.1). Classification (NCBI taxonomy): domain Eukaryota; kingdom Metazoa; phylum Xenacoelomorpha; order Acoela; family Convolutidae; genus Convolutriloba; species Convolutriloba macropyga. The sequence goes on along the minus strand of NC_134471.1, from coordinate 38,534,215 downwards.
ACCTCCTCTAGGATTTGAAAATAGGTTACTGTATAATTTCTAGATTAAATGGAATGTCTTGCAAGATTTTAACATCACGAATTTTAGCATATTTTTGACAATTTTTGCCATTTTTTTCAATTTTTTGACATTTAGTCATTTGAGGTTTTTTTGAGCCTCAAGGGTCAGAAAACTTCCATCATGGTTTGATAATAGGTTACTGGAAATTTTTTTTTTGGTCATTGATTAATTTTCAACTTTTTAATATCACAAGTTTTAGCAATTTTTTGTATAAAACTTGCAATTTTTTTTAAATTTTTGAAATTTGTTACATTTTTTAGGTTTCTCTAGCCTCAAGAGCCAAAGAACTCCCTCTAGGGTTTGATAATATGTTACTGCATAGTTTATAGTTGTAATGGAATGTTCTTCAAGATTTTAATATCACGAATTTAAGCAATTTTTCAAAATATTTGCAATTTCTTCATGTTTTTGAATTTCTTCCGGCAGCAGAGGCCCTGGGACCTCCTCCAAGGTTTGATAATAAGCTGCTGCGTAGTTTCTAGAAATAATGGGGTGGTGATAAGCATTTTTTATTCAAGTTATAGTAATTTTTGGATAAAATGTGTTACAGGCTTGAAACAGGGATACCGGATAGTCTCTTGAGACAATAAAAAGGTTTTGATGATTTTAATATCTTGAATTTTAGCAAGATTTTGTTAAAATTTTCGACTTCTCAAAATTTATGAATATTTTTGTCCTTTTCTGATTTTAACGATCATTACTGGCCAATGAAGCTTTTCAGGTCTCGCAGATGGGATACTTAACATAACTCACGAGACAAAAATAGTGCTGAACATTTTCACTGCGAAATCTGGAAGCTTTTCTGTTAAATTTTGCAATATTTTGCAAGTTTTTAAAATACTAGTTTTTTATTTGATTTGTTTACTAACAAGGCTAGAAAAGTTGCCGTGTCTAATCAAGCTAAAGCGCGCCTCACTAAACCGTGGCTCGCTACTGACGAAGCCAAGCGCTCGCCGGTCGTTTGAGAGCAATTCGCCCTACGTTGGTCGGTTATGTTTCCGATTGTATTGGGGCACAATGTTTTTTCAAAATATTTCTGCAATTTTTTTTGCGTTTTTTCTGATACTTAACGAAAAATGATTTCAAATCATCGCTCAGTTAACAGAAGTCCCACTTAGATGAAATTGAGTTTCATTGAACATAACATATTAGTTGAAGAGAATGAGCTCATGGTTTTAAGGCTTTGGCAGTGTTTTGTAATTGAATTCTTGTGTTTTGCCTGCCCTTTGTTCTTTTTGCATTCTTATGGCTTGTTCTGACTAATCAAATTGGTTTCTTGAATTGATACAAATAAAGCCATACCGTGTTTTCAGATGATATATAATGGGTCTTATGACTTTGTATACTTTTGTTTTAAGAAAATATCGGCGAATTTTTGAACTATGGTTCTTTTATATCATTCTTCCTGCGACCTGTAGATGTAAGAAGTAGTAAATCAAGAACAGAAAGTGGCAGGATCAAAAAAATCCTTTTTTGAAATTATTACATCCGAAAGTCATTAAAACCATAAGCTATAATTTGCAAATGGATTAGTCTATTCAAATATCCCAAAGAAGCTATTGAGATCATTCAAAACCTAGCATATTTTGAGCAATTACAAAAAGAACAACAAACAACGGTAAAATTTAAAACTCCAAAAAAAATTGCGAGAATACTATCGCAGAGGTTTCGGAGCTGTCAAAACCATGGGATACTCCTAAAAACAATCTTTAATTGCGCAGTCTTTAGACTTCAACGGACCTGTAGTTAACGTGTTAATTTCCCAAGCGAACAAAACTGAACCTGAAAAATTGGCAAACATGCAAAATCAAAATTACACCGATTTTTTAAGAAACTCGTAGTACCAAAGTCAAGAACCGATTAGTTAAAACAAAAGGCATTATGGAAAACTTTTATTTCAAATTGAAGAAAGATTGAGATGTCTTTACTGAGAGTTAGCTAACCTAGACTCATCATCGAGAGTTATCATGAATTTTTTGATGAAACAAAAGTTTTTTTTAATGGTTATATGTTTTGACCAATGTCTTTTTGGCTGAGAACATTTGTTTTCATAAGAATTTTTATTGGTTTTCCATACTGGTCAATATTTCATGTTTTTTGTATTTTTCTCATAGAGCCTTTACAAAGAGGACTCATTGACAATCAAATGAAGCCCAAGTGAAAAAAAATCAGTTGATAATTCTGTTTTATGTTTTTAAAATCTGATAGTCTTAATGGCTTCAATACTGTTTCGTAAAACAGTTTGTTAAATTTTGAGTTCTGTCCGTGTTTAGTGATTCTTGTAGTCTTCTGACTTCGTATCCTTAATAACGCGCCGAATTGGATACCCATGGAGCTATGATTTTTCGTTTTTGATTCAAAGTTTATGGTTTTTATGACTTTTGATCTACTTGTTCTAACTTTAATCAATGGATTTTTGAACTTTAGTTTTTATCTTCTGTCAATAGGTAGCTTGGTCTCGAAAAATGGAGGCTGTATCCTCTTTTTAGCGAGCCAAAATCAAATATTTGAACTGTTTTGTTTTCAACTGATAGTTTCTTGACTTAGATACTAAGCATTCTCATTTTTTAAAAAATTGCAAATTTGCTTATCTGCGAATTTTTCGAGGTTAATCTTTGCTTACTTCCAGAATATAATTTTAATGATAAGGTAACTGTGGTACGCTAACAGGGTACGCTATTGAACCTATTCAATGTTCTCAGTGAATAGACAATAGTTTTAAGGGCTTTGACACCCTTGTCTTGATAAATTGTTTGATTTAAAAGTATTTTTGCCTGTTTCTGTCGATCTTTTTCTTGTCACATGACATAACCCGGATAATATGCCTCTATTTGATTCTTTAGAGTTTTATGTTAACAGTATACAATTGCTTCCTCGATCTTACACCAAGATGTATAAATGAACCTTTTTAACGATTACAATTGATAACTAATGCTTTTAATCACTTAGAAATTAATAGTTTTCAAAAATGGAAACTTCTTTTAACTTTTTCTACAGTCGTTTTTGAATTGTTAGGAGTCTGATTGAGGGCTGGTCTCATAGTTGTTTTTGGTAATGTACAGGTCATTTGGTTTATTTTAGCTGTTATCTGATGCCATTTTAATTTTGTTGTTTTCTAAACTTGGACATCTAGTTTTGAGTGAAATTAATGTTTGTTATTGTCTCGTAGCCTTAATTTTGGCTGGTCTTGTCAACTATCTAATTTGGTATTTTTTTTGTTTCTTTAGTGGTTTGTTGAACTATATGTGAATGTTTGAAATTTTTCAATCTCTTCCTCATTTGGGAGACCATAAAGTCAAAAGCGCGGATGAGCGGGGTCGGAACATTATGGGCGAACGCACATGACAGCCTCCTTGTCTATTGAGTTACCAAAATGCGACCAAATAAATAATCTATAGAAACCATTACTAGATTAGAATTAGTTAAATTAATTAAAACAGTTAATTTAGAATTTTCTTTTTAAAGACAAGTTTTAGTTATCGTAATGCAAATAGATCTTTTTCTTAAAGTATAATGAAAAATTTTAATTTGCAGAAATATATGAGTATCTGCAATGTGTTCGCTTATGGGTATTCCCCGAGTTCTACAAGGTCTTCTAAGAAGCAACCAGTGCTCTTGAAAGGTGCTGTTAGTTCTTTGTCTTCCGCATCGAAGCAATCGACGATCACAACTATATTGAGTCTAGCGTAATCTTTGGTCTGCTCTAGTATTTGCATATATTGAATATTGCAGTCGAATTTGTACCATTTAATTGCTTTGTATGCATGCTGTCAGTGTGTCCTTATATTTGTGTGTATTCAGCTTCACCGCCATCATTGAAAATAGCGCTTATGGTATTATAATTCTGTAGCAATTGGTTCTTGTCATTCCTTTTTGTCTGATCCAGTGATCAAAACTCAAATTCGAAAAGTAAAACTCTGAGCTCATTCAATAGCTCCCGAGCAACCATTGGAGATTGAAGTATAGTGCTTATGGTGCTTGACTTTTTGCAATTAAAGCAGCATTACAATTAAATAATTTAGGATACACAACTCATAACCCATTTGTATTTTGTAAATTTTTACATGTGGCGTCAAGTTAGTGGCGTTAGTTTCAATTGAGGTTAATTTCTCGTCAGCTGAGCATTTTTAAACATTGATTGGGAAATGCCTGATGAAATGCTTTCTCGAAGTATTGTTTTTGCCTTCAAAAGAGACGATTTTCGATGTTTTTCGTGCGCGTAAACCTTTAGTGCGTACAGATGTCTTAATATTCGAATTTCAAGAATTTTTACGCGCCTCGGGTAACATTGTTTCAATAATAGTGTCTCATGGGTGGTTTATTTCTGAAAAATGGACTTTTTCTCATACTTATTCTCATGCATACTTTGTTTTCCACCCATTTTCGTCAATGTTATTATTAATAGCCACCCTCATCTTCTCAGCCGGCTATTATAGCGCTCCTAATTTTTTACAATTCAAAGAATTTGAATTGTATTGGGGCGCTGTCTTTTTTACGACTCGAAGAGGAGTATTGGAGAAGTCCTTTTTTTAATCAATTTCATTGGAGTGATTTTTGAAGCGGGAAATGAAACGCGTGAAAAAATTTGGAGTGATTTTGGCGCTGAAAAAAAGTGAAGAGCGGAGCAAAAAGAGAGTGGTTTTTGTTCATACCGCTGTTTTTGAGAGAGCGAGAAATTGATGTGTGAAAAAATTTTCTCTAAGCGAGCGAAATTTTTTTGTTCACGTGCGGCATTTTAACAGTTTTTTTTTCATTTATTTTGATTATGAGTTTTGGTTATGATTTTGTTTTAATTTTAGGCTGGTTTTGGTAGTGGTTTGAAGGTTTCTGGAAATTAATATGAATTTTATGATAATTCGGAGGTTTTTAATGTATTTTGCTGATTTTCGGGCTAATTTTTGCGTTTTTTTTACGATTATTTTGTTTTTCGGGCTCAAATGGGTATTGAAGAAACCCCTCCTATTTGAGCAATTTTATGATAACAATTGATTACAGTTTTGTTGGTAAGAATCTTTTTTTGTTGAGAAATATGACAAAAAATGGCGAAAATTGGAACTATTTTTCTTAATTTTTTGCAATTTTCGTTTTTTCTGTTTTCAGCTTAGTTTCTTTGCCTATTATGACTTGCCTATTGTTTTGCGAGCATCTGGATACCTTATTGGTTGAAGGGAATTTTTCTTTGGATTTATATGTTTTTATAGCTGCGAAGCTGTAAGCTGAGCGTAGCTATATTGCGGTGCTCTTGGTTTTTTTTTGTTTCGTCGTCTGACGCTCTTTTTTCGTTTTACATTTGTTCACACAGCAAAAGTGAAAAAGTCAAATTTTCTGAATGACTTCTTCCTCTCATTAACGGCATTTGCGCGCGTGACATCATTTCTCACTCGCTTAAGCGAAAGTTTTTAGGTTATTTGGGTGATTAGATTTTGATCATACGTGACTTACCTCACTCAATAAAATGACTTTTGCACTTTAAAACTTGAATTTAATTTGAATTTGTAATTTGTTTGAATTTTAATTTGTTGTAATTTTAATTTGAATTGTTTAAGGTCAAAGGAACTCATATGTGCAGTAAAGGTCCCTAATAAGAGGCTTCTGAGGAATGAATTTTAATAAGCTTTATTAATTTATCGCTGAATGTTTTTTAGCCTAGTTTTTTGAGCGGCGTCAATTTTTTTTTCAATTTAGATCTGTATCTGTTTCTATCTCTATTATATGGCACGCAGGTCTATTCTTTCGCAGTTATTCCGGCAATCTGACGGCTATGTTTGAAATATTTAAAAATTTAGTAACTTTTTCCAGTTTTTCAGTGAAAGTTGTTTTTAAGAGCTTTTTTTCATATTTTTAGCCGAAAGTTTTTTTTTCTAAATTCACATAAGTGCTAGTAAGCTTTTGTAAGTACTAGTTGTTTTGATGAAGTTATTTTGGCAGAGATAGTTTTTTCGGGATCTCAATTTATAAGAAAATTCAATCAGATTTTTTATGATATTTCAACAGATTTGATTTGTTTTTTTTGTTTTATAACTTTGTTTCAAGATAATCATAAATTAGTGAAGGCACGTTTTGTTTGATGAATAGTTGGATGGCGTTCAATTGGATTTTCACTTCGATTCGTTTCCGGAATTCTTCCGGCTATGTTTTAAAGATCTGTTCACACATTTTCATGATTTTTTAAGTCAAATTGGAGTAGTGATTTTGGTCACGCCGAAACAGGAAGTGGAGCGAAAAAGGGAGTGGTTTTCCGGCCTGAATGTTTTTCGCTTTAATTTTAAAGTAGAGTGAGAAAACCGTGTTTGAACAAAAATTCGCTTTCTCGGTAGTGGTTTTTTGTTCACTTGCGGCAATTTCACTTTGATTTCTTGCTGTTTTTTTGATCAAATTTTTTTCTAAGTGGTTTTCCCAATCCATTCGTAGTTCATTCTTGACCTAGTTGTTTTAAACCAAATTTCCATTTCTCGCTAATGGTTTTTTGTTCACATGCGGCATTTTTACATTGATTTTCTGTTTTTTTTTTATTATTTTGATCTGATTTTGTAAGAAATGGTTCTCCCAATTCACTCATAGTCCGTTCTAGGTCTAGTTTTTTGTTTAGTCAATGAAAATTCTTTGAATTGTGCGTCAGGACTTGTCCTGCTTTGTTTTTTTTACTTCGTCGAACTTTTTCGGTTTACCATTTTGCCGCCTTTTCGACATTTTGCATGAAATCTTTAGGCTAGTTCTCTAGGCTAGTTTCTCTCTTCTCTCATTCTGCTTAAAGTGAATTTGAAGATCAGTTGCTCAGCAAAGCAATTCAAAATGAACAGAGTTAGTATAAAAAATTGAAGTCAGAAATAGAAACGGGATAAACCCATAAAGCCCATTTTTAGATGCCCGGTACTTGAACTTTGTTCTCATAAGTTTTAGTTGCTATCTATACTGCTTATTGTTATTGCTACTTGACCCTGTAGCCTCTCACTGAGAGACAGAGGTATGTTCAACTACGAAATGCCATCAATATAAATCGGACTTAAAAAATGTTTTAGTACAAAAATCTTTTTTTTTCAATATCGTCTATTCTTTCAATCCCAATCATGCTTATTGGAATCAACGGCGGCCATTTTCCGGCAATCTTTCGGGTATGTTTATGGATCCATTTGATTTTTCTCAGGTATATGTCGTTTAACTGCATGTTGATCGCTACAAATAATTTTCACTCAGATATCTCATTTAAGGCGAGGGCATAATGTACTCTTAAAAGGTTCGGCACGTGTTGAAAGCTATATGAATCGATTTATCTACGCTTTAACCATTATTCCACTGTAGTTCTTCAGGTTCTAATGGCCAAGTTGGGTCTTGTTGAACTTCTAAGTTTTTAATTGCTCTTAAATGATGTTTGTAGCAATTATATTAGTCCTGTCGGTCTTTTTTATGCGATTTTTCGCTTGACCGATTTTTCGTCTGACGCTAATGACTTTTCGTTCTCAAAAACGGGATAAACAGGTTGCGCCCAGCGGGCATTAAGTGCTCTTAGAGCCTTTCAGCTCTGTGTCAGCTCAAACTGTTTTGGACAGTTATACTTATGGTGTGAAGAGCGGTTCTTAGAGGTTGAAACTGTGTTGGAGAATAATACTTTGTGAAGGGCGGTTCTTAGAGGTTGCAGTCCCCTCCACTGTTGACCCCCACTATTGCCCCCCCGGTTTATAGCTACTGACGAACAACCGCTCGCCAAACGCAAATTTATACTATTTTGCACCATTTTTTTTCAAGCTTTTTTGAAAATGGTTGATGTTGGCCCTAGGTGTCAAGGAACCTCCTCGGGGTTTTAATAATAGGTTATTGCATAGTTTCTAATGGTAATGGAATGGTTTCAACATTTTAACATCACGGATTTCAGCATTTTTTTGACAAAAAGTGAAATTCTTTTCAAATTTTTTGAGAACTATTTTTTACTTATTCTGGTCTTCCCAGACCCTGGGGCCAGAAAACCTCCTAAGGGATTTGATAAGTTACTGACAAAATTTTATTGGCCATTGAATACTTTTTAATCTCACAAATTTAAGCAATTTTTTTGAGAAAACTTGTTTTTTTTTTCAAGTTTTTTTGAAATTTTTTGATTTTAAGGTTTTTTCAGCCTCAAGGGCCAAGGAACCTCCTCTAGGGTTATAAAATAGGTTACTGTATAATCTATAGATGTAATGGAATGTCTTGCAGGATTTTAACATCACGAATTCTGCATTTTTTTGACATTTTTTTGGCATTTTTTCCTATTTTTGATATTTATAATGATTATTTAGGTTTTTTTGAGCCTCAAGGGTCACAAAACCTCCGTTAAAGTTTGAGAATAAGCTACTGGAAAATTTTTGTTGGCCATAGATTAATTTTCAGCTTTTCAATATCACAAGTTTTTGCATTTTCTATAAAACTTGCATTTTTATTTTTTTAATATTTGAAATTTTTTGTCATTTTTAGGTTTGTCTAGCCTCTAGAGCCAGGGATCTTCCTCTAGGGTTTGATAATATGTTACTGCATAGTTTATAGATGTAACGGAATGTTTTTCAAGATTTTAATATCACGCATTCAAGCAATTTTTTAAATTGTTTGCAATTTTTATGTTTTTGAATTTTTCCGGCACCAGGGGCCCTGGGACCTCCTCCAAGGTTTGATAATAAGCTGCTGCATAGTTTCTAGAGTTAATGGATGGTGATCAATATTTTTGCGACTCCAGTTTTAGTTATTTTTGCATGAATTTTAATTTTTTTTTCAAATCTTCGAAAAAATTTTTTGATGTTCCCGAGTGTATGGATCTTTGAGCCAGTGAAACTATTTCATGCTTGAAACAGGGATGCTGGATAGATCACGAATTTTAGCATTTTGACATAAGATGCTTTTTTCAAATTGATTGACAATTATTTTTACTTATTCTGGCCTTCCCAGACCCAGGGGCCAGAAAACCTCCTAAGGGATGTGATAATAAGTTACTGACATTTTTTATTGGCCATGGAATACTTTTTAATCTCACAAATTTAAGCAATTTTTTGAGAAAACTTGTTTTTTTTTCAAGTTTTTTTTTGAAAACTTTTGATTTTCGAAGTTTCTTCAGCCTCAAGGGTCAAGGAACCTCCTCTTGGGTTTGAAAATAGGTTACTGTATAATTTCTTGATGTAATGGAATGTCTTGTCTGTTTTTTTTTACAGTTTTTGCCATTTTTTCCTATTTTTGATACTTAGTGATTTTTTCGGTTTTTTGAGCCTCAAGAGTCACAAGAACTTCCGTTAAGGTTTAAGAACAAGCTACTGGACAATTTTTGTTTGTCATGGATTAATTTTCGGCTTTTCAATATCACAAGTTTTTGCATTTTCTATAAAACTTGCATTTTTATTTTTTTAATATTTGAAATTTTTTGTCATTTTTAGGTTTGTCTAGCCTCAAGAGCCAGGGATCTTCCTCTAGGGTTTGATAATATGTTACTGCATAGTTTATAGATGTAACGGAATGTTTTTCAAGATTTTAATATCACGCATTCAAGCAATTTTTTAAAATGTTTGCAATTTTTATGTTTTTGAATTTTTCCGGCACCAGGGGCCCTGGGACCTCCTCCAAGGTTTGATAATAAGCTGCTGCATAGTTTCTAGAGTTAATGGATGGTGATCAATATTTTTGCGACTCCAATTTTAGTTATTTTTGCATGAATTTTAATTTTTTTTTCAAATCTTCGAAAAAATTTTTTCATGTTCCCGAGTGTATGGATCTTTGAGCCAGTGAAACTATTTCATGCTTGAAACAGGGATGCTGGATAGATCACGAATTTTAGCATTTTGACATAAGATGCTTTTTTCAAATTGATTGACAATTATTTTTACTTATTCTGGCCTTCCCAGACCCAGGGGCCAGAAAACCTCCTAAGGGATTTGGTAATAAGTTACTGACATTTTTATTGGCCATGGAATACTTTTTAATCTCACAAATTTAAGCAATTTTTTTGAGAAAACTTGTTTTTTTCAAGTTTTTTTGAAAACTTTTGATTTTCGAAGTTTCTTCAGCCTCAAGGGTCAAGGAACCTCCTCTAGGGTTTGAAAATAGGTTACTGTATAATTTTTTGATGTAATGGAATGTCTTGTCTGTTTTTTTTTACAGTTTTTGCCATTTTTTCCTATTTTTGATACTTAGTGATTTTTTCGGTTTTTTGAGCCTCAAGGCTCACAAAACTTCCGTTAAGGTGTAAGAACAAGCTACTGGGCAATTTTTGTTGGTCATGGATTAATTTTCAGCTTTTCAATATCACAAGTTTTAGCATTTTTTATATAACTTGCAATTTTTTAATTGTTTGAAATTTTTTTGAAACCTGGGACCTTCAAGTTTTGATAATAAGCTGCTGCATAGTTTCTGGAGTTAATGGATGCTGATCAATATTTTTACGACTCCTGTTTTAGTTATTTTTGGATGAATTTTAAAATTTTGGGATGAGTTTTCGGAAAATTTATATGCTCCGAGTGTATGGATCTTTGAGCCAATGCAACTATTTCATGCTTGAAACATGGTTAGTCTCTTGAGACAATGAAATGGTTCTTAAGATATTAATATCGTGAATTTTAGCAAAATTTGTTCTTTTTTTGTTCTGGCCAATGAAACTTTTTGTCTTGGAGATAGGTTACTAGACTGAACTTTCGAGACAAAATATTTTTGAACTTTTTTTACTGCGAAGTTGAAAACTTTTGTTTTTACTTTTGGGTTTTTCAGTTTTTTATATGATTTACTTACTATTAAGGCCAGAAAACTAGAAGTTGCAAAGTCGAATCTCATCATGCCAAATGTTCCTATCTCTCCTTCTCTCTCTGTCGGTTAGGGTTTCTCTCCTTCTCTTTCTCGTCCAAGAGATTTATATTTATGGTGTGAAAGACGGTTCTTAGAGGTTGAAGACAGAAGACACCCCCACTGTTGACCTCTCCCCCTCCGCGCACTATTGCCCCCCCCCCCCCCACATCAGTTCCCCCAACCACTTCTGCACCCCGCTGCGCTCACTTACGCCCCTTTAATTAAGCTAAAGCTATTCTCACTAAACCGTGCCTAGCTACGGAGGAAGCCAAACGCTCGACGGTCGTTTGAGAGCAATTCGCCCGACGTTAGTCCGTTGTTTAACGTAATTGACATTTTTGAAGCGTGGGGCTTAAAAGTTTTTGGACAACTTAGCGAAGCTTTCAACGCCACTTCATCTCAGCTGTTCTCTCTCTCTCCCCCTCTCTAAGAATAAGTAAGGGAAATTTTTTGTTCTTTCATCAATAGCTGCCGTCAGCCTCAAGATTTGGTAATAAGGATTTGGTAATAAGTTACTGACAAATTTTTGTTGGCCATGGAATACTTTTTAATCTCACAAATTTTAGCAATTTTTTGATAAAACTTGCTTTTTTCAAGTTTTTTTTGAAAATTTTGTAGTTTTTTTAAGTTTCTTCAGCCTCAAGGGTCAAGGAACCTCCACTAGTGTTTGAAAATAGGTTACTGTATAATTTCTAGATGTAATGGAATGTCTTACAAGATTTTAACATCACGAATTTCTGTATTTTTTTTTTACAGTTTTTGCCATTTTCCTATTTTTGATATTTATAGTGATTTTTTAGGTTTTTTGAGCCTCAAGGGTCACAAAAACTTCTGTTAAGGTTTAAGAACAAGCTACTGGACAATTTTTGTTTGTCATGGATTAATTTTCAGCTTTTCAATATCACAAGTTTTTGCATTTTCTATAAAACTTGCATTTTTATTTTTTTAATATTTGAAATTTTTTGTCATTTTTAGGTTTGTCTAGCCTCAAGAGCCAGGGATCTTCCTCTAGGGTTTGATAATATGTTACTGCATAGTTTATCGATGTAACGGAATGTTTTTCAAGATTTTAATATCACGCATTCAAGCAATTTTTTAAAATGTTTGCAATTTTTGTTTTTGAAGTTTTCCGGCACCAGGGGCCCTGGGACCTCCTCCAAGGTTTGATAATAAGCTGCTGCATAGTTTGTAGAGTTAATGGATGGTGATCAATATTTTTGCGACTCCAGTTTTAGTTATTTTTGCATGAATTTTAATTTTTTTTTCAAATCTTCGAAAAAATTTTTTGATGTTCCCGAGTGTATGGATCTTTGAGCCAGTGAAACTATTTCATGCTTGAAACAGGGATGCTGGATAGATCACGAATTTTAGCATTTTGACATAAGATGCTTTTTTCAAATTGATTGACAATTATTTTTACTTATTCTGGCCTTCCCAGACCCAGGGGCCAGAAAACCTCCTAAGGGATGTGATAATAAGTTACTGACATTTTTTATTGGCCATGGAATACTTTTTAATCTCACAAATTTAAGCAATTTTTTGAGAAAACTTGTTTTTTTTCAAGTTTTTTTTTGAAAACTTTTGATTTTCGAAGTTTCTTCAGCCTCAAGGGTCAAGGAACCTCCTCTAGGGTTTGAAAATAGGTTACTGTATAATTTCTTGATGTAATGGAATGTCTTGTCTGTTTTTTTTTACAGTTTTTGCCAATTTTTAACTATTTTTGATACTTAGTGATTTTTTCGGTTTTTTGAGCCTCAAGGGTCACAAAACTTCCGTTAAGGTTTAAGAACAAGCTACTGGACAATTTTTGTTGGTCATGGATTAATTTTCAGCTTTTCAATATCACAAGTTTTAGCATTTTTTTTATATAACTTGCAATTTTTTAATTTTTTGAAATTTTTTGAAACCTAGGACCTCCTCCAAGTTTTGATAATAAGCTGCTGCATAGTTTCTTGAGTTAATGGATGCTGATCAATATTTTTACGACTCCTGTTTTAGTTATTTTTGGATGAATTTTAAAATTTTGAGTTTTCGGAAAATTTATATGTTCCGAGTGTATGGATCTTTGAGCCAATGCAACTATTTCATGCTTGAAACATGGTTAGTCTCTTGAGACAATGAAATGGTTCTTAAGATATTAATATCGTGAATTTTAGCAAAATTTGTTCTTTTTTTCTTCTGGCCAACGAAACTTTTTGTCTTGGAGATAGGTTACTAGACTGAACTTTCGAGACAAAATATATTTTTGAACTTTTTTTACTGCGAAGTTGAAAACTTTTGTTTTTACTTTTGGGTTTTTCAGTTTTTTATATGATTTACTTACTATTAAGGCCAGAAAACTAGAAGTTGCAAAGTCGAATCTCATCATGCCAAATGTTCCTATCTCTCCTTCTCTCTCTGTCGGTTAGGGTTTCTCTCCTTCTCTTTCTCGTCCAAGAGATTTATATTTACGGTGTGAAAGACGGTTCTTAGAGGTTGAAGACAGAAGACACCCCCACTGTTGACCTTTCCCCCTCCGCGCACTATTGCCCCCCCCCCCACATCAGTTCCCCCAACCACTTCTGCACCCCGCTGCGCTCACTTACGCCCCTTTAATTAAGCTAAAGCTAGCCTCACTAAACCGTGCCTAGCTACGGAGGAAGCCAAACGCTCGACGGTCGTTTGAGAGCAATTTGCCCGACGTTAGTCCGTTGTTTAACGTAATTGACATTTTTGACGCGAGGGGCGTGGGGCTTAAAAGTTTTTGGGACACCTTAGCGAAGTTTTCAAGGCCACTTCATCTCAGCTGCGTTCTTTTTTCTCTCTCTCTCCCCCTCTCTAAGAATAAGTAAGGGAAATTTTTTGTTCTTTCATCAATAGCTGCCGTCAGCCTCAAGAGCTATTTGTGTGCTCTCAGGAAGTTGGTATTTGAACTGATTTTAGGTTTTGAAAGCGATTTTTTACGCGCGGCATTTTAACTACTGTTTTCAGTTAAACTATGTGTTAATAAAATCTGTTGTTTTATCACCTAAATTAAATAATGACAATATAATTGGTTGTTGATGAGGCATAAATGAGCCTGATGAGAGGTTTCAGTTCATAGCTAGTGATTTTCAAGACTTTGACACTATTTGTTCTGAACATATTTGAGAGTTTTGAGAGGTTTTAGTTTTGAGAGTATTTCAGAGGGATTTGGTAATAAGTTACTGACAAATTTTTGTTGGCCATGGAATACTTTTTAATCTCACAAATTTTAGCAATTTTTTGATAAAACTTGCTTTTTTCAAGTTTTTTTTGAAAGTTTTGTAGTTTTTTTTAAGTTTCTTCAGCCTCAAGGGTCAAGGAACCTCCACTAGTGTTTGAAAATAGGTTACTGTATAATTTCTAGATGTAATGGAATGTCTTACAAGATTTTAACATCACGAATTTCTGTATTTTTTTACAGTTTTTGCCATTTTCCTATTTTTGATATTTATAGTGATTTTTTAGGTTTTTTGAGCCTCAAGGGTCACAAAACCTCCATTACAGTTTGAGAATAAGCTACTGGAAAATTTTTGTTGGTCATGGATTAATTTTCAGCTTTTCAATATTACAAGTTTCAGCATTTTTTAAATTAAACTTGCAATTTTTTAGTTTTTGAATTTTTTGTCATTTTTAGGTTCGTCTAGCCTCAAGAGCCAGTGATCTTCCTCTAGGGTTTGATAATTTGTTACTGCATAGTTTATAGATATAACGGAATGTTTTTCAAGATTTTAATGTCACGAATTCAAGCAATTTTTTAAATTATTTGCAATTTTTTTATGTTTTTGAATTTTTCCGGCACCAGGGGCCCTGGCACCTCCTCCAAGATTTGATAATAAGCTGCTGCATAGTTTCTAGAGTTAATGGATGGTGATCAACATTTTTACGACTCTAGTTTTAGTTATTTTTGGATGAATTATAAAATTTTCAATTTTTGGAAAGTTTTTATGTTCCGAGTGTATGGATCATTGAGCCAGTGAAACTATTTCATGCTTGAAACATGGATAGTCTCTTGAGACAATGAAATGGTTCTTAAGATATTAATATCTCAAATTTTAGCAAAATTTGCTCTTTTTTTCTTTTCTGAGTTTAGCGACCATTACTGGGCAACGAAACTTGGAGATTGTCTTGGTTACTGGACAGATCTTTTGAGACAAAAAATTTTTTTGAACTTTTTTTTTACTGCGAAGTTGAAAACTTTTGTTTTTACTTTTGGGTTTTTCATATGATTTACTTACTAACAAGGCCAGAAAACTAGAAGTTGCAGAGTCGAATCCCATCATGGCAAATATTCCTATCTCTACTGCTCTCTCTGTCGTTTGGGGTTTCTCTCCTTCTCGTCCATGTTTTATCTCTCTCTCTCATTATCTCTCTCTCGCTCTCTCTCTCTCTCTCTTGGTTGGTGCCGCGGCTGTTATGTGGCGTAATGTCATAATCTCTGATCCTCATTAGCAATGAGTTATAGTGGAAAATGTTTTTATCATAAATGGCTTTACGGGCACTTTTTAGGAAATCATAGTTAATTGCTCTCAAAAGCTATTTGTAGCAATAATATTAATCCTGTTTGTCTCTTTTATGCAGTTTTTTGTTTGAACCATTTGACTTGCGTCTTCAGAAACGGGATAAAGAGGTAGCGCCCAGTTTGCATTAAGTTCTCTTAGAGACGTTCAGCCCACTAGTCTTCAAGTCAATGATTAACAGAAATTGTTTTGGAGACTTATATTTATGATGCGAAAGACGGTTCATAGAGGTTGAACACAGAAGACGCCCCCACTGTTGACCTCTCCCCCTCCGCGCACTATTGCCCCCCCCCCCCCCACATCAGTTCCCCCAACCACTTCTGCACCCCCGCTGCGCTCACTTACGCCCTTTTAATTAAGCTAAAGCTAGCCTCACTAAACCGTGCCTAGCTACGGAGGAAGCCAAACGCTCGACGGTCGTTTGAGAGCAATTCGCCCGACGTTAGTCCGTTGTTTAACGTAATTGACATTTTTGAAGCGTGGGGCTTAAAAGTTTTTGGACAACTTAGCGAAGCTTTCAGCGCCACTTCATCTCAGCTGTTCTCTCTCTCTCCCCCTCTCTAAGAATAAGTAAGGGAAATTTTTTGTTCTTTCATCAATAGCTGCCGTCAGCCTCAAGAGCTATTTGTGCGCTCTCAGGAAGTTGGTATTTAAACTGATTTTAGGTTTTGAAAGCGATTTTTCACGCGCGGCAATTTAACTACTGTTTTCAGTTAAAATATGTGTTAATAAAATCTGTCGTCTTATCACCTAAAATAAATAATGACAATATAATTGGTTGTTGATGAGGCATAAATGAGCCTGATGAGAGGTTTCAGTTCATAGCTAGTGATTTTCAAGACTTTGACACTATTTGTTCTGAACATTTTTGAGTTGGTTTTAGTTTTGAGAGTATTTCAGAGGGATTTGGTAATAAGTTACTGACAAATTTTTGTTGGCCATGGAATACTTTTTAATCTCACAAATTTTAGCAATTTTTTAATAAAACTTGCTTTTTTCAAGTTTTTTTTGAAAATTTTGTAGTTTTTTTAAGTTTCTTCAGCCTCAAGGGTCAAGGAACCTCCACTAGTGTTTGAAAATAGGTTAATGTATAATTTCTAGATGTAATGTAATGTCTTACAAGATTTTAACATCACGAATTTCTTTATTTTTTTTACAGTTTTTGCCATATTTTCCTATTTTTGATATTTATAGTGATTTTTTAGGTTTTTTGAGCCTCAAGGGTCACAAAACCTCCATTACAGTTTGAGAATAAGCTACTGGAAAATTTTTGTTGGTCATGGATTAATTTTCAGCTTTTCAATATTACAAGTTTCTGCATTTTTTTGTAAAACTTGCAATTTTTTAGTTTTTAAATTTTTTGTCATTTTTAGGTTCGTCTAGCCTCAAGAGCCAGTGATCTTCCTCTAGGGTTTGATAATATGTTACTGCATAGTTTATAGATATAACGGAATGTTTTTCAAGATTTTAATGTCACGAATTCAAGCAATTTTTTAAATTATTTGCAATTTTTTTATGTTTTTGAATTTTTCCGGCACCAGGGGCCCTTGCACCTCCTCCAAGATTTGATAATAAGCTGCTGCATAGTTTCTAGAGTTAATGGATGGTGATCAACATTTTTGCGACTCTAGTTTTAGTTATTTTTGGATGAATTATAAAATTTTCAATTTTTGGAAAATTTTTATGTTCCGAGTGTATCGATCTTTGAGCCAGTGAAACTATTTCATGCTCGAAACATGGATAGTCTCTTGAGACAATGAAATGGTTCTTAAGATATTAATATCTCAAATTTTAGCAAAATTTGTTCTTTTTTTGTTCTTTTATGAGTTTAGCTACCATTACTGGGCAACGAAACTTTTTGTCTTGGAGATTGTCTTGGTTACTGGACAGATCTTTTGAGACAAAAAATATTTTTGAACTTTTTTTACTGCGAAGTTGAAAACTTTTGTTTTTACTTTTGGGTTTTTCAGTTTTTTATATGATTTACTTACTAACAAGGCCAGAAAACTAGAAGTTGCAGAGTCGAATCCCATCATGGCAAATATTCCTATCTCTACTGCTCTCTCTGTCGTTTGGGGTTTCTCTCCTTCTCGTCCATGTTTTATCTCTCCCTCATTATCTCTCTCTCGCTCGCTCTCTCTCTCTCTCTCTCTCTCTCTTGGTTGGTGCCGCGGCTGTTATTTGGCGTAATGTCATAATCTCTGATCCTCATTAGCAATGAGTTATAGTGGAAATGTTTTTTATCATAAATGGCTTTACGGGCACTTTTTAGGAAATCATAGTTAATTGCTCTCAAAAGCTATTTGTAGCAATAATATTAATCCTGTTTGTCTCTTTTATGCAGTTTTCTGTTTGAACCATTTGACTTTCGTCTTCAGAAACGGGATAAAGAGGTAGCGCCCAGTTTGCATTAATTTCTCTTAGAGACGTTCAGCCCACTAGTCTTCAAGTCAATGATTAACAGAAATTGTTTTGGAGACTTATATTTATGATGCGAAAGACGGTTCATAGAGGTTGAACACAGAAGACACCCCCACTGTTGACCTCTCCCCCTCCGCGCACTATTGCCCCCCCCCCCCACATCAGTTCCCCCAACCACTTCTGCACCCCCGCTGCGCTCACTTACGCCCTTTTAATTAAGCTAAAGCTAGCCTCACTAAACCGTGCCTAGCTACGGAGGAAGCCAAACGCTCGACGGTCGTTTGAGAGCAATTCGCCCGACGTTAGTCCGTTGTTTAACGTAATTCGACATTTTTGACGCGAGAGGCGTGGGGCTCAAAAGTTTTTGGACAACTTAGCGAAGCTTTCAACGCCACTTCATCTCAGCTGCGTTCTTTGGTCTCTCTCTCTCTCCCTCTCTAAGAATAAGTAAGCGAAATTTTTTGTTCTTTCATCAATAGCTGCCGTCAGCCTCAAGAGCTATTTGTGCGCTCTCAGGAAGTTGGTATTTGAACTGATTTTAGGTTTTGAAAGCGATTTTTCCCGCGCGGCAATTTAACTACTGTTTTCAGTTTAACTATGTTTTAATAAAATCTGTTGTCTTATCACTTAAAATAAATAATGACAATATAATTGGTTGTTGATGAGGCATAAATGAGCCTGATGAGATGTTTCAGTTTATAGCTAGTGATTTTCAAGACTTTGACACTATTTGTTAACTTTTTTAATTGGTTTTGGTTTTGAGAGTATTTGTTGTACTTTTTGTTGTCTAATCAGTTCATCTTATTAGGTTGCTAATAGCAGTTATTTTGATCGGTTTATTTGTTTAAATGCAAAGCGATTTCTTTCTATGACCTTGACTTTCATTCTTTTCAAGAAATATTATCGAATTTGAGGTTTTGCTAGTTTTTATTGCTTAATTTTTCTTAGCTCAATCTACTTAACGATAAGTCTCGCTAAGGATGTCAAAATTAAACGAATTAGTCGTTTCACTTTTTTACTGTTGTTTCTTTGACTTGTAGCGTTTTCTTTTAAGATTTCTTGTTTTTTTTTAAATTACTTTTTTAGTTTTAGTATTTGTTTTACTTACTACTTATTTATCTCTTAATCTCATTAATGGCAGTTGTCATCGGTTGCCAATGAGTAATAGCTGAATCTTATTAATGGCTTCATTTCACTGCAATCGTTTTTAAGATTATGAGACCTGTTTTTTGGAAAGTAAATTTTGATTTTTTTGTCTTAAATGTTTTCGTTGTGGTCTTTTCACTTAGTCTCAAGGACAATGATAAGTTCTTATTGACCTTTAGTGCTGCGTAGTTTTGTTCCCAGCAAAACCACTTTTTAAGTTACGATATATGCTTTATTTAAGGTTTTGGGCTGTAGTTATATTCTCTTAGATGCGCCACTGGTTTTGTCAATTTTCTTTAATTTTTGCCTGTTTTTTCTTTGTGTGTCATTGAATCGCACAGGGTTGTTGTAATACTTACGCATTCTAAGGACGCATAGAGTCAAAATTATCAGTAATTGTTATTTCTAGGGATTCTTAAAGCACTAAATCTTGGAAAACGAAATTGTCTTTGTTTGTTCATTTTTGAGCATATGGGGTCATGGGTGTTGTTGACTCTCTTAGATTGATGTTACTCTTAAATATTCATCGTATCGTCAATATTTAAGTCAATTCTTTGGATCGTTATTCAGGAGTTATCCTGCTATGTTTTTTTTTCGTCGAACAAAAATTTGATTTCGCTTTTTCGACATTTTGCGTGATCCCTCATTCTGCTCAAAGTGTTTTTCAACAGCAGTTGCTCAACAAAGCAGTTCAAAATGAACAGAGTCAGTATAAAAAACGAAATCAAGAATAGAAGGATAAACCCATGAAGCCTAATTTTTTGATGCCCGTTACTTGAACTTTGTTCTTATAAGTCTCAGGTACCATCTCTAATGAATATTGGTATTGATACTAGCCCCTGTATCCTCTCACTACGTATCCTCTCAAACTGTAGTATATTCAACTACGAAATGACATCAAAATAGATTGCACTTTAAAAATGTTTTTGTACAAAAATCAGTTTTTTTTCGTTTTTCTATTCTTTCGATCCCAATCGTGGTTATGGGAATCAACGGCGGATATTTTCCGTCAATCTGCCGAGTATTTGTATGATCTGTCCACACTTTTTTTCGACTTATGTCAATAAGAGATCAAATTAGAGTGGTGATCACACTGATGTTGTAAAAAGAGCGGAAAGTTAATAGTTTTATTGCATAAAATTTGTTGATTTTTTTATTGAATGAGAAAACATTGTTTGAGCAAATTTTGGTTCAAGCAGTTTGTAGCAATTATGTTATTCCTTTGGTCTTTTTATGCAAATTTTCGTTTCACTATTTGTCTTGAGCTTTTAATTTTTTGTTCTAAAAACTGGGTGAACAAGTAAAGCCCGGAGGGCATTGAGTGGCTGAGCAGCTCCCGTAAAGCCTTAGCAGCTCCCTAGTCTTTAAGTTTGCGATTCACCGGAACTGTTTAGGAGATATAAATTCACTCCATTTTGTGGAGGGCCACCTTTCTACCTTCATATCTGCCGATTTGGACCGCCTCCTCGTCGAGCAGTAATAAACTCCCTCTCTCGCGCAGGCCGGCCCTCTTCGCTTCATCCTAGCATCCCTCAGCCCTGGCTACTACCACAGGCAACCGCTCGATTGTCATTTAAGAGCAGTTTGCCCGACTTTAATCGGTTTTTTTTAAATAGCCGGTGACAGCCTCTCAAAGGCTATTATTTAGGCGCTCCCTTTTAAAATTCCTTTTGTCACGTTTTTTGTTTAAAATATTACCCAACTTTTTAATTATTGTAAATGGGTTTGTTTTTTTACGCAAAATTTTTGTTAGAAAGTTTTGACATTTTGAGTTACTTTTGACTTTTTCGTTTTGTGTGATCTAAATTGCTCTCTCATTCACAAGTGTCAGCAGCTGATCTCAAATGGCGGCAGTTCACTACTAAAAGTCAACTGAAAAGAGCGCCGAATTTAATTTTTTCACTTTAAATTTTGTTAGTGATTATAGTGGTATATAATGAACTCTAATGACGCCATTTGAAGCCCCCATAGTGAACTTACTTAATCCACGGGCACCGACTGAAGCAGACTGCAATAGATTAGAACTCCAACTAGTCGTTTGCGATCAACTCTTCCGACGTTAGTTGGTTATTTTTGATACCTGACTACCTCATTTGTTTCAACTGAATGACAATCAGAGTTCAAGCAGGAAATTTACACAAATACTGTCGAGGTCAAAAGGCGAAATTAAAAGAAACGGGATAAAGCCCGGGCACCAAGAAATATATTTTAAGACTTCGTGGATTAAGTTATTAAGGTTCATTTTACTTCTCAGCATTTTGTCTTCCAATATAAGCTGAATTCACTATTTTTATGGAATTGAATGCTAATGCGGAACAAAGTAGAACACGTTTCAACACTTTGAAAAAAATCGTCAATTTTTCATTATTATTCCCGTTCTTATAATTTTTTGTGCTATCACTTAATGGCAGGTCTTATTGGCTCTCTGGCTGTACTTGCTTTCAAGATTATCAGTGAATAAATTGAGGTTTTTTTGTTTATGGCTATCAGCTAATGTTCTTTTTTGAGAACATTGTCTTCAAAAACAGCATATTGTTTTTTTTTTAATTTTGACCTTGCTTGTTAATCTATTTTGTTTTTTCTCTTAATATCAGTTCTAACAGGTCTCATTGGCTTTTTATCGGGACTAAGTTGCATCTATATATTGGTTCGCTGTCTCTCATTTCTGTTCTAAGGTGGTGTTTACTGTTCATGGTGTCATAGTGTAAACGTTTAATTGGTTGTTATTGGTTTTCGTTAATTTGATAACACTAATTTTGTGAAAGAAACCGGGAAGTAAAGTTTTAATATTTTTTAATCCCTAGTTATTTTAATATATGGTTTTTAATATCAACGTTTGTTCTTCTAATAAGTGTGATAGTCAGGTCTTCAGTTTGTTTAATGCTTTGTTTTGCAATTCAGGAGTTGTCCTACTACTGATTTTTTCTTCAGCTTTTTTTGTGTTACATAGTTTACCACATCCGCATTCGAACTCTGACTCACCTCACTCACTGAATGTTTCAACTGAAATAAATTTAGAGTTCATTCATTATCTTTACGCCAATACGGTCAAGATCAAAAGAAGGAGCGAAGTCAAAAGAAACAGGATATACGGCTCTAACTTTTATTAAATAAATAATGGATTAAGTTTTCACTGTTCCTGAGAATATGCTGCTAACTGCTATTAGTGGCTAAATTCTGCTTTTTTGAATCTAATGAAATGCATAATAAATTTGATCTTTTTTTGACTCGTAGAAAATATTAGGCTGTCCTCAATACTAATTATTTTTTCTCACTTCTTTAATTCTAACATTGGTCAGTGGAGTCAACGGTGGTTATTTGCCGGCCATCGGCAGGTTCTTTTTAGCACCTCCCCCCTTGATTGAAGCAGGCTTCAATAGACTCGAGCTCTTACTATTTGTTTGAGAGCAATTCTTCGGACGTTAGCCGGTTATGTTTTTATGTGCCAATCTGACTTCTGTATTGTTTTTTGTTATCGGGTTTTTGCGATTGGTTTTCAAAGTCCATTCTTAGAAATTTCGCGGTCCAGTTTTTTCTCGATCAAAATTATTAATTGCTCTCAAACGAAGTTTCTAGCAATTATATTAGTCCTGTCGGTCTTTTTTATGCAATTTTTCGCTTGACTGATTTTTCGTCTGACGCTTTTGACTTTTCGTCCTCAAAAACGGGATAAACAGGTAGCGCCCAGCGGGCATTAAGTGCTCTTAGAGCCTTTCAGCTCTGTTTCAGCTCAAATTGTTTTGGAGACTTAATACTTATGTTGTGAAGGGCGGTTCTTTTAGGTTGACGACACCCCAACTGTTGACCCCCCCCTATTGCCCCAGCCCCACCCCACGGCGCTGTTGCCCCCACCCCACTGTGGGTACGCCCCCCACACCATCAGACCCCCGGTGTACAAACCCCCTCACCTGGCTACTGACGAACAACCGATCGCTAAAAACACGCAATTTTATACTAATTTTCACAAATTTTTTCAAGTTTTTTGAAAATTTTTGTAATTTTTTTGTTTTTTCAGCCTTAGGCGTCAAGAAACCTCCTCAAGGGTTTTCTATTACGTTACTGCATAGTTTCTAGTGGTAGTGGAATGGTTTCAACATTGTAACATCGCGAATTTTAGCCTTTTTTGACAAAACGTGCAAATTTTTCCAATTTTTTCGACATTTATATTTTATTATCCACTTCTTTCCGGACGCAGTGGCCAGAAAACGTCCTTAAGTGTTTGGTAATAAGTTACTGGCACATTTTTTTTTGCCGTGGAATAGCTTTCAGTTTTTTAATATGACAAAGTTTATCAATTTTTTTGATAAAACTTGCAATTTTTTCAGGTTTTTGTTGGTTTTTAGATTTCTCCAGCCTCAAGACTCGAGAAACCTCCTCTAGGGCTCAAAAGTAGTTACTCTATAATTTCTAAATGTAATGAATTGTTTCTCCAGATTTCAACACCACGAATTTCAGCATTTTTTTTTACAAAACTTTTTTCAAATTTTTTGAATTTATTGTCAGTTTATTATCGCTTTTATCAGTTTGTCATTATTGTTATTTATTCACGACTTTTTAAGCTTAAAAGAAAGTCTTCGTTAGGGTTTGTTAATGAGTTACTGAAAAACGTTTGTTGGCCATTGATAAGTTACAACTTTTATCACAAATTATAGCAGTTTTTTTTGCAACTTCTAATTTTTTCAAGTTTTTTTTAAATTTTTTTGATTTTCTTGGTTTCTCCAACCTCAACAGCCACATAACCTCCTCTAGAGGTTGAGCTTAGGTTACTGCATAGCTTCTATATGTAATGGAAGGGTTTTCAAGATTTTAAGATCAGCAATTTTTAAAATTATTTGCAATTTTTTCAAGTTTTTTGAATCTTTTTATCATTTTTTCCGGCACCAGGGTCCTAGGGACCTCTCCTAGGCTTCATGAGAAGCTGTCGCATAGTTTCTAGATTCATGGAATTGTTATCAATATTTTAATGGCTCCAGCTTTAGCACTTTTTTTGATAAATTTTAATTTCTTAAATTTTCGAAAAATTATTATGTTCCAAGTTTATGGATGTTTTTGAGCCAGTAAAACTAATAAAAGCTTGAAATAATAATACTGGATAATCTCTCGAGACAATGGAATGGTTTTGAAGATTTTAATGTGTTGAATTTTAGCAAGTTTTTGTTAAAATTTAAAATTGTTTTCAAAATTTTTAAGTGTTTTTGTCCTTTTCTCAGTTTAACTATCATTACTGGCCGACGAAGTTTTCAAGTCTTGCAGATGGGTTACTTGACATAACTCAGGGGAGAAAAAAATAGTTTTGATTATTTTCACTGCAAAATCTGGAAGCTTTTCTTTTAAATTTTGCAATATTTGCAAATTTTTTAAATATTAGTTTTCTTTTTGATTTGTTTACTAACAAAGCTAGAAAACTAAAAGTTGAAGAGTCGAATCAAGCTAGCGCTAGCTTCAATAAAATTTGGCTAGCTACTGACAAAGCCAACCGCTCGTGGGTCGTTTGAGAGCAATTCCCCCGACGTTAGTCGGTTATGTTTTGTATTGTAATTCAAGATTATTAATTGCTCTCAAACGAAGTTTGTACCAATTATATTAGTCCTGTCGGTCTTTTTAATGCAATTTTTCGCTTGACCGATTTTTTGTGTGACGTTTTTGACTATTCGTCCTCCAAAACGGGATAAACAGGTAGCGCCCAGCGGGCATTAAGTGCTCTTAGAGCCTTTCAGCTCAAACTGTTTTGGAGACTTTTATTTATGGTGTGAAAGACGGTTCTTAGAGTTTGAAGACAGAAGACACCCCCACTGTTGACCTCTCCCCCTCCGCGCACTATTGCCCCCCCCCCCACATCAGTTCCCCCAACCACTTCTGCACCCCCGCTGCGCTCACTTACGCCCTTTTAATTAAGCTAAAGCTAGCCTCACTAAACCGTGCCTAGCTACGGAGGAAGCCAAACGCTCGACGGTCGTTTGAGAGCAATTCACCCGACGTTAGTCCGTTGTTTAACGTAACTCTAAAAATAAGTAACGGAATTTTTTGTTCTTTTATCAATAGCTGCCGTCTGCCTCAAGAGCTATTTATGCACTCTCAGGAAGTTGGTATTTGAACTAATTTTAGGTTTTGAAACATTCTTGTCGATGATTTTTTATTTGATGATTTTTTGTCGTTTGATGATTTTGATGATTTTTTGTCAAAGACGTTTTGATGATTTTTGTCAAAAATTTTATTACTGATTTTAGTCCAGAAGCAGTGAATAAGGACGTAGAAAAACAAGTGTTTTAAGGTTATAAAACCACATGTTGAGCACAGTGTTTCTCGATTTTTGTTGCGCACATATTTGTGCAGATATCGAATTTTGTTTTTCAGCTATTTCGCTTTTTTCCTATTGCAGCTATTTGACTGCAGTTCGCGATTGTCCGCTGGATCATTTTTGCATGTAACTGCCTGTCTGTTGACTTGCTTGCTCAAGATTCCTCATTATTAGCATGACCAATTCAAGGATAGTCACCCAGATGAAAGCTATTATAAGTTCGATTATAGCAGATTGCTTTAAAAAGATTAAATGACAAATGATTTTGGTTGCGACCTATCGTTCAGACTCCTAAATTGCTCTGATCGAAAGTGGCCATTATTTGGCGTCTGCTGGTCTTTTGTTTGTGATTTTGCTTGATCGATTTTGCGCGTGACCATTTGACATGCGCTAAAAACAGGATAAACTGGTGAAGCCCTATGGCATTGAGTCTCAGTTCAGTGCTCTCAGAATGCTACTATTCTTTTGATATACTATTCACCCAAACTGCTGAGGAGGTATAATTTCATGTTTTGATTGTCAATTCTGGGAGTTTTCTTGACTTAAAACCAACATTTCACAATGATGATGTTGAACAAGTTTGTGATGAATTGGAGTTGTCCGCGCTTGAACTCGAAGTATCGCTCTTATGGGAAATGAAATCTAATGGTCTGTCTCTTTGTGCTTAGGAAGCGGAGCTGAGGACGGTCAAAGACACAGTCACCAGACTGGAGCGGAGAATCAAGGAACTAGAAGGACAACTGGAACAGGAGCAGGAGTCCAGACGGAGGTTAGAGGCGAAGGTGGATGCCCTTGTCAAGTCAAAGTAGATTATGATACGTCAGTCAATTAAAAACATAGTCAGATTTGGAGACATATTTCTGTACACGAAACATTTTTATTAGTGAAAATTGAGCCGTTTCCTTCTCCCCTTCCCAACCTGTGATTAGAATTGCTACTGTTCTAAGCCTATGTGATCAAACTGATGAGTGTCGGAGGAAACAGGTCCGTGAAACTTTGTTTACTATGCTTGAAGCATAAACTCAGGGACATCGATGAAGGTGAATAGATCATATTAAGCCCTGAAATGGCAACAAGCATTTCAAACATTTTTCCTCGATGTCGCTTTTTTGTTTCATGAAATTGTATAAATTGAATAATCCACGAAATAAAAAAGCTCATGATTGCTGTGTAGTAACAAGGAACCCAATACATGTAATGAGCTGCTATCAATGTTGGCCTCGGCAAGGTTTCCAGAAATCTTTATAATCGTTACTTTTACACCTGGGCAACGATAGAGAAACGACCATGATAAACTTGAATGTCTATCTTTTTCTGCTGATTTTTTTGTGTGTGGCTCATTATTTTTGGTTCTCGATTTAATGTTTTTTTAAGAACGGCCACGCTGGTGTGAATAATGATAAGGTCCATTTTAAAAGACGAAATGTGGTTCTTTGTGTACTCTCTCTGTTACAATATTCGCCATATCTATTTCTGCTGTGCTTATACGTTCTTTTGTTCCAGCATCTATTTCCACCTTTAAACGTGTATATCGCTCGACCTTCATTCCAAGTTTACTGATGCTAGAAGGTTTTATCTCGAGGCATGTTCTCAGATTTATGAAACTGTTTCCTTCCCTTTTTATGCCAACGATTGAAAAATGCTCCAAGGTTTAAGGGCGTGAACTTTTTCAAAATGTAAAATTTTCATCTATGTTTGTCTAACTATACTTTTTGCTCTGTAAAATTTAAAGTATTTAGTGCTGTGCTGGCTCTCATTAATTTTAAAAACTCATCATTATATAAGCTTCAGCTTCTTAAAATAAATTGAAATGAAGCGCATGCATTGTTGGGGGAACAGTTTCGCCTTTAAATCAGAAATGCATCGTTAGAAATATTCTACGATAAAAACAATGATTCCCATAGACAGTTGTTTGATTAAAGAATGATAAACGTGTAAATTAATTAGAATTTTGTGTCTCTGTCTGCTTTCTTTCCATTACAGAAATCATTCCTGGTCCTCTGTTTGGCTAAACCACTTTCGGTGCTCCTTTCATCGTAGAGTAATAAGTATGTTAAACCAAAACCCATCATCATGTTGACTACAATAAATAGTGTAACAGCATTGTTGTGAATATGTTCAGCTCTTTCAGCTGGTAGCCGATTATGGCCTCAACCACCAGCAATCATCAATTATATTGAATTTAATTCATTTATTCTCCTTTTTCACCCTAGCCAAATCGAAATTTAATATTTTTACGAACTATCAAAGGTAAGTTAGATCCCTATAGTTTCACCCAGTAAAAACTAATTGCCAAAAATAAACCACTTTTTAGCAAATGGTTGACGAAAACTTTCACAATGAATCTGCACTGACATAATTGAAGCAATCGCTTGCAATTATTTTATTGGCTGATTGTGCAGGCACGAAAATTGTTTTATTCTGGCGTAATTCTCATTATAACCATGTGATCCTCCTTTTTTATGCCTTAGCACATTCTTGAAGCTTTTGTTGTCTGTGTACGGCCTCCAAGAATGTCTAGTTGAGGAGCTTGCTAATTGAAGCGTCGGATCTAAACCCCTGAGGAAACCTTTTATCGCATTGTTGGCTCTCAGTATAGAGGATAGCTGAGCAAAGGTTCAGTATGTTGGGTGAGAAATTTCAATTTCATTTCAAATTCGAGTTGACATTTTCCTCAAGTTATCATGCGTGTAACGGTCAGCAATGATAACCTATAAAAAGCCTGCGCGAAAAAGTGCATCCTGTCGAGCTGTGAGTGAGCGAGCGAGCCATTAGTGATCCAGATTCACTTGTCCGCGAATTTGCCTGTTCTTTTTCTTAAAGCTTTTGGAGGTGCGGAATTTTGTCAGTTTTGCTAAATGATAAGCAAAACAGGTTTATATATTAGTATTAGTGATATTAGAACGAGAGTAAATACAGTGGCTGCTTGCAGAACGCAATTGCATGCAGTCACAACAATTTATATCATCCAATGCGCACTGATCATATGACTTAAATTAAGAATTAAGGTTTCTCCATGCAAATATTCTTGGGATACAGACATATAAAGGCAGCTCCACATCTGTAGGTTCCGCCACCGAAAGCAGGTGGAGTTCCGCCAAGAAAAAGAAAATGCTCTAGCAATGTTCCCTTGAGATTTTAGTCGCGTTTATGCCGTTTCAACAAAAAAATGTTTGCGGGAACGAAACTTCTGTTGA
Source organism: Convolutriloba macropyga (assembly GCF_964194025.1). NCBI lineage: Eukaryota > Metazoa > Xenacoelomorpha > Acoela > Convolutidae > Convolutriloba > Convolutriloba macropyga. The sequence goes on along the minus strand of NC_134471.1, from coordinate 38,505,785 downwards.
GCCAATACAGAAACTGCCTGTACAGAAACAGCGGTGTCAGGACAATTTACCCAATACCATTTTACCCAATGCCAATTTACCCAATGTCAATTTACCCAACCTGCCATTTTACCCAATGCCATATTACCCAAAGCCAAATTACAATAAGTATCCAATAATTTGTTTAATCTGAACAATTAGGTACCCGCCAAAAATTAACACGGTATTAAGTAACCAAGTGCACTTATTTTAAACATAATCATGCTATCCTTTAGGTACCAGTCAACAATTAACAAGAGATACGGTAATAGTTTGTACTTAATTTAAACAGGACGCAAAAACCACAAACTAAAATGTATTAAGTAAACCTTTTTGAGGCATCATTCTGAACAAAATTTTGACAAAAATACACGCATAGAATGAGTTCAATTACTTGGGGTACGTCCCAGCGAGATAGATTGACTTTGATCATTGACGGCAATGATTTCCACAAGAAGTTAGAAAGAAAAACGACAACGCATTGGAAATGTTCAAAGTGGAACTCACACTAATGCAAAATGACTGCCATTACCGCCAACGAGCAACTGTTATCCACGAAAAATGAACACAACCATGAAATTATTCCTGGGCACGTTGAAGCGAAAAAGATTGTGGGCAAAATGAAGAAAACAGCCAGAACCGAGCAGTTGACCATCCTTCTTCTCTGTTGACTAGCCCAATTTGCTTCCCTGATTTTCGCTATTTTTTCCTATTTTCCCAACTTTTTTCCCAGTTTGCCTTTTTGCTTTAAATTTCGCGCTTTCCGAGAAAATTTTTTCTTTGACGGGAATTGAACTACCGCGTATGCTGGCCAGACTCAGACTGAGTGAACAAGCCACTAAACCATCTGTGCGTGACACGTGTTGTTAATTTTGTTTTAAATATTGCCTTGCACGCATTTGAAAACACAAATGACCTAAAAGCCGCTCTGACAAAAAAGTGTTTTTGACCTAAAAGAGAATTTGACCTAAAAGCCGCCTTTTAGGACATTGAACTTTTTGGTGCAATTTAATCTGTTTCGCTTTTGTTAATGCATGCTTGACGTCATTTGCTTTAAACTATGGCAGAGCCGTTTTATTTATGCGGTGTAATTAGCCTTACGCGCTTTGCTTTGAACTTGAAAAGAGCATTAATTACAATCACATTAAAGATATTGGGTAATTCTCAAAATTAGCTACTTTGGGATTGGGTAAGTTGGCATTGGGTAAAATGGCATTGGGTAAAATGGAAGGTTGGGTAAAACGGCATTGGGTAAAATGGCATTGGGTAAAATGGAATTGGGTAAATTGTCATGTAACCAGAAACAGCCAGTACAGAAAGTTAGCTAGTACAGAAACTGAGCCAGTACAGAAACTGCCTCCTGTTGAGCCAGTACAGATTAATAAAACTTTCTGTTATAGGTTGTCTCATAAGACATAACACAGGAAAAGTTCAAATTTATTGAAATTTTGCACGCCTATATCTAAACACAGGCATTAATATCATACATTTTGTTCTATATCGTCATGGTTACGCTCCATACGCTGAACGTGAGGCCTCCAAAACAAGATAAACATTTAAGTTCATGAGGCCAGAAAGAAGGCACGATGAACTAAATTTGCTTCAGAGACTCAAACTGATATGCAGTTGTCACACACTGCGTGTACATTTGAAGCCACAAGTGACTGTTCAGTCGATAACTGCTCAATGAAACATCGAATGTAGCAACCAGTTAAATTGGGGTTAAGCTGAAACTTTAGAATGTGTTTGGTCCAGCAGTGAGTATTGGAATTCAGCCAAACTGGAACTGCTCATGTTTTACGTTGATAGAGACCCTACCTGAGCTTCTAACGATAGGTTGGATCTAAGATAATCCAAGATTATATGTTAATGTTGCAAGTCCAAAGTTGTCCACGGAGTTGAATAACCACCGCAGTTTTAGTTAGTTAAGATTCTTGTGCTTGGCTTCGGCAGCCTTATCGATGAACATATCTTGCATAGCGATAACCACTACAATGCAACAGCACTGATTGGCTAATGTCTCATTGTCTTTTTATTCTGCAGTTATATAAAATCAAAAGTTTCCGAAAAAAGTAAAATTTATACTATATTGTTTTCACTGTCCTTTTTTTAAGTCAAATGTCACATTATTATTTATTTGGCCACACTTTTGACAGCGGTTTTTTTTTCTAGTGAAACGTTTAGAAATAACACAAAATTCGTAGCGAAAAACCAACAATTGGTGTGTTTTAATATTTTGGAATTCTTGAGTTCTAATGCGCCCAAACCATTGAAAACGATGGTATTTTTTAATTTGGTGTTTTGTATACATTTACCAATGGAGTTGAAATACCTGCGTACAAACAATTTTTTAAAAATCCATAGAGCTTTTTAATTCTGTTCCTTAATTCATTATTTGGTTTCTGGTCATGAATAGGTTTAGCTTAGTAGGGCCTTTTGGTCAGACATATATTGTTCAATAACTGTTCCATCTCGTGAACAAACCACTTTGCAACTTCTCCCCTCTACTTGGGTGAGATTACTGCTCACCACAAACCACTTTGCAACTTCTCCCCTCTACTTGGGTGAAATTACTGCTCACCACAAACCACTTTGCAACTTCTCCCCTCTACTTGGGTGAGATTACTGCTCACCACTTATTTGGCGGCATCAACGTGTAATGGGAATTATGCATCTACATTGGTTGAGATTGAATTAAGTACTCCCTTTTAGTTGGTCAGATAAAATAGTTTTTACACGTCCGACTACCGCACTTGGTATTTATATTTGAATTTAATGCTTCGGCGGAAAAGCTTACAACTTGAAGCGACTGATTTGTAGAGTTTATTTGGGCAAACAGCAAATTATTTATTTGTTGGCAGCGAAAGGCAGCACTTGGAATAGTATTTCGCGATGAGCGTTCATACTTGACAAATCATCACATTGCTTAATTTATTTGCGAGCGTAGACGTGAATTGCCTTTGCGGTTGCAACTGACCGGTGATATTTTAAAAGGAACACGTTATTAACCTGCGGCATGAATGACACTGAATTTATTTGAGGGTCAGTTGAGGTATCATGTAGATGGGTTTGCGAAATTTTGACGAGGTGAGATTGCAGTTTCTATTTTCTATTGCAATTTGTCTTTCCGAAAAGTTGAATTGGAGATTGTTGCTACTGTTATTTTCTCATAACTGAACTATATTCGGCTTTTTGATTAGGATGTTTAGATGCAGGGCGTTTGGGCGGCAAAATAGTCAACTAAGCCCATTTTGGAACCAGGCGCGTATTCCATTACTAGATTATACAGTACGAGAGGGTCTATCCAAGTGGTTAAACGTCTATCCTATATATTAAACGCGTGAGCTCTAAAGTGGGACAAAATTTTTGCATGTTTAAGGGGCCTCTCGAAGCGCATGTTTAAGAGCCGCATTGAGCAGCATGTTCAAGCGAACATATCGAGAGAGGTCAATGACCTAAAAGGCTCAAAGTAGATGGGTGAGGCTCGAACCCGGGACAAAAGACTGTTAGTCAGGTGCAGTTACCACGAGGCTAAGTGGGCTTAAAAGTATGCTTGCCCAGAGGGAGGATTTACTGTCCTGGGTACTACCTGTTTCTTGAATGCTCTCGAACTAAGTTTGAAGTTCTTATTGTAAACGTGTGTTTTTCTGCAAAGTTTTAGCTTTACAGATTCTGCGCTATTCTAGAACACTTAGATTTCAACTAAGTTTTTCACGCTTTACTTTTTGATTTTTGTGTGATCTCAAATGCTCTCAATCTGAAATATGTTATTGATACGATATAAGCAATTGTGAGAAACGGTGGTTTGTAGTTGTTATCGTGCAGTTGGTAAGATGGAGGACTGCTATTCTGAGGGGCGAGGGTTCGAATCCGTGTCGGTTACCCTCACTTTTTTTCTCACTTCCTTTTTTTCACTTTCTTTTCTCACTTTTTCTCGCTTTTATTTCTTACTTTCTTTTTTCACTTTCTTTTCTCACTTTGTCTTCTCACTTTTCCTTCCTTTTCTTTTTTCACTTTCTTTTCTCAATTTCTTTTCTCACTTTCTCTTCTCACTTTCTTTTCTCACTTTCTTTTCTTGCTTTCTTTTCTCACTTTCTTTTTCACTTTCTTTTCTCACTTACTTTTCTCACTTTGTCTTCTCACTTTTCCTTCCTTTCTCTGTTCAGTTTCTTTTCTCAATTTCTTTTCTCACTTTCTTTTCTCATTTTCTTTTGTCACTTTCTTTTCTCAATTTTTTTCTCGCTTTCTTTTCTCACTTTCTTTTCACTTTCTTTTCTCACTTTCTTTTCTCACTTTTTTTCTCACCTTGTCTTCTCACTTTTCCTTCCTCTTTTTTCACTTTTTTGTCACTTTCTTTTCTCACATTCGTTTCTCACTTTCTTTTTTCGCTTTCTTTTCTCACTTTCTTTTCTCGCTTTCTTCTCACTTTCTTTTCTCACTTTCTTTTCTCATTTTCTTTTCTCGCTTTCTGTTCTCACTTTCTTTTCTCACTTTCTTTTCTCGCTTTCTTTTCTCACTTTCTTTTCTCACTTTCTTTTCTCACTTTGTCTTCTCACTTTCCCTTCCTTTTTTTCACTTTCTTTTCTCACTATCTCTTCTCACTATCTTTTCTCATTTTCTTTTCTCACTTTCTTTTCTCACCTTGTCTTCTCACTTTTCCTTCCTCTCTTTCACTTTTTTGTCACTTTCATTTCTCATATTCGTTTCTCATTTTTTTTTCTCACTATCTTTTTTTCGCTTTCATTTCTCACTTCCTTTTCTCGCTTTCTTTTGTCACTTTTTTTTCTCATTTTTTTTTCTCGCTTTCTGTTCTCACTTTCTCTTCTCACTTTGTCTTCTCACTTTCCCTTCCTGTCTTTTTTTCTTTTTCTTTTCTTACTATCTTTTCTCACTTTCTTTTCTCACTTTCTTTTCTCACTTTCCTTTCTCACGTTCTTTTCTCACTTTCTTTTCTCACTTTCTTTTCTCACTTTCCTTTCTCACGTTCTTTTCTCACTTAATTTTCTCACTTTTTTTCATTTTCTTTTCTCACTTTTTTCACTTTCTTTTCGTTTTCGTTTCTCACTTTCTTTTCTCCCTTTTTTTCTCACTTTCTTTTCTGATTTTCATTTCTCACTTTGTTCTCTCACTTTGTTTTCTCACTGTGTTTGCTCGCTTTGTTTTCTCACTGTCTTCTCAGTTTTTTCCTTTCTTTTCTCACTTTTCTCACTTCTTTTTCTCTTTCATTTCACTTTTTTTCCTCATTCTCTTTTCGTCGTTTTCTCACTTTCTTTTCTCATTTTGTTTTCTCACTTTCTTTTCTCTCTTTGTTTTCTCACTTTGTCTTCTCACTTTTTCTTCCTCTCTTTTTTCACTTTTCTGTCACTTTGTTTTCTCACATTCGTTTCTCACTTTCTTTTCTCACTTTCTTTTCTCACTTTCTTTTTGTGCTTTCTTTTCTCACTTTCTTTTCTCGCTTTCTTTTTCTCGCTTTCTTTTCTCACTTTCTTTCCTCACTTTCTTTTCTCACGTTCTTTTCTCACTTTCTTTTCCAACTTTCTTTTCTCACTTTCCTTTCTCACGTTCTTTTCTCACTTAATTTTCTCACTTTTTTTTCATTTTCTTTTCTCACTTTTTTCACTTTCTTTTCGTTTTCGTTTCTCGCTTTCTCTTCTCACTTTCTCTTCTCACTTTGTCTTCTCACTTACCCTTCCTTTCTTTTTTTCACTTTCTTTTCTTACTATCTTTTCTCACTTTCTTTTCTCACTTTCCTTTCTCACTTTCCTTTCTCACTTTCTTTTCTCACTTTCTTTTCTCAGGTTCTTTTCTCACTTTCTTTTATCACTTTCTTTTCATTTTCTTTTCACTTTTTTCACTTTCTTTTCGTTTTCGTTTCTCACTTTCCGTTCTCGCTTTTTTCTCACTTTCTTTTCTCATTTTCATTTCTCACTTTGTTCTCTCACTTTTTTTCTCACTTTGTTTTCTCACTATCTTTTTTTCGCTTTCATTTCTCACTTCCTTTTCTCGCTTTCTTTTGTCACTTTTTTTTTCTCATTTTCTTTTCTCGCTTTCTGTTCTCACTTTCTCTTCTCACTTTGTCTTCTCACTTTCCCTTCCTGTCTTTTTTCTTTTTCTTTTCTTACTATCTTTTCTCACTTTCTTTTCTCACTTTCTTTTCTCACTTTCCTTTCTCACGTTCTTTTCTCACTTTCTTTTCTCACTTTCTTTTCTCACTTTCCTTTCTCACGTTCTTTTCTCACTTAATTTTCTCACTTTTTTTTCATTTTCTTTTCTCACTTTTTTCACTTTCTTTTCGTTTTCGTTTCTCACTTTCTTTTCTCCTTTTTTTCTCACTTTCTTTTCTGATTTTCATTTCTCACTTTGTTCTCTCACTTTGTTTTCTCACTGTGTTTGCTCGCTTTGTTTTCTCACTGTCTTCTCAGTTTTTTCCTTTCTTTTCTCACTTTTCTCACTTCTTTTTCTCTTTCATTTCACTTTTTTTCCTCATTCTCTTTTCGTCGTTTTCTCACTTTCTTTTCTCATTTTGTTTTCTCACTTTCTTTTCTCTCTTTGTTTTCTCACTTTGTCTTCTCACTTTTTCTTCCTCTCTTTTTTCACTTTTCTGTCACTTTGTTTTCTCACATTCGTTTCTCACTTTCTTTTCTCACTTTCTTTTCTCACTTTCTTTTTGTGCTTTCTTTTCTCACTTTCTTTTCTCGCTTTCTTTTCTCGCTTTCTTTTCTCACTTTCTTTCCTCACTTTCTTTTCTCACGTTCTTTTCTCACTTTCTTTTCCAACTTTCTTTTCTCATTTTCGTTTCTCGCTTTCTCTTCTCACTTTCTCTTCTCACTTTGTCTTCTCACTTACCCTTCCTTTCTTTTCTTCACTTTCTTTTCTTACTATCTTTTCTCACTTTCTTTTCTCACTTTCCTTTCTCACTTTCCTTTCTCACTTTCTTTTCTCACTTTCTTTTCTCACGTTCTTTTCTCACTTTCTTTTCTCACGTTCTTTTCTCACTTTCTTTTATCACTTTCTTTTCATTTTCTTTTCACTTTTTTCACTTTCTTTTCGTTTTCGTTTCTCACTTTCCTTTCTCGCTTTTTTCTCACTTTCTTTTCTCATTTTCATTTCTCACTTTGTTCTCTCACTTTTTTTCTCACTTTGTTTTCTCACTGTTTTCTCGCTTTGTTTTCTCACTCTGTCTTCTCAGTTTGTTCCTTTCTTTTCTCACTTTTCTAACTTCCTTTTCTCTTTCATTTCTTCACTTTTTTCCTCATTTTCTTTTCTTCACTTTTTTCGTCGTTTTTTCACTTTCTTTTCTCAATTTCTTTTCTCGCTTTCTGTTCTCACTTTCTTTTCTCACTTTCTGTTCTCACTTTCTTTTCTCACTTTCTTTTCTCGCTTTCTTTTCTCACTTTCTTTTCTCACTTTCTTTTCCCACTTTGTCTTCTCACTTTCCCTTCCTTTTTTCACTTTCTTTTCTCACTATCTCTTCTCACTATCTTTTCTCATTTTCTTTTCTCACTTTCTTTTCTCACCTTGTCTTCTCACTTTTCCTTCCTCTCTTTCACTTTTTTGTCACTTTCATTTCTCATATTCGTTTCTCATTTTTTTTTCTCACTATCTTTTTTTCGCTTTCATTTCTCACTTTTTTTTCTCATTTTCTTTTCTCGCTTTCTGTTCTCACTTTCTCTTCTCACTTTGTCTTCTCACTTTCCCTTCCTGTCTTTTTTTCTTTTTCTTTTCTTACTATCTTTTCTCACTTTCTTTTCTCACTTTCTTTTCTCACTTTCCTTTCTCACGTTCTTTTCTCACTTTCTTTTCTCACTTTCTTTTCTCACTTTCCTTTCTCACGTTCTTTTCTCACTTAATTTTCTCACTTTCTTTTCATTTTTTTCCTCACTTTTTTCACTTTCTTTTCGTTTTCGTTTCTCACTTTCTTTTCTCCCTTTTTTTCTCACTTTCTTTTCTGATTTTCATTTCTCACTTTGTTCTCTCACTTTGTTTTCTCACTGTGTTTGCTCGCTTTGTTTTCTCACTGTCTTCTCAGTTTTTTCCTTTCTTTTCTCACTTTTCTCACTTCTTTTTCTCTTTCATTTCACTTTTTTTCTTCATTCTCTTTTCGTCGTTTTCTCACTTTCTTTTCTCATTTTGTTTTCTCCCTTTCTTTTCTCTCTTTGTTTTCTCACTTCGTCTTCTCACTTTTTCTTCCTCTCTTTTTTCACTTTTCTGTCACTTTGTTTTCTCACATTCGTTTCTCACTTTCTTTTCTCACTTTCTTTTCTCACTTTCTTTTTTTGCTTTCTTTTCTCACTTTCTTTTCTCGCTTTCTTTTCTCGCTTTCTTTTCTCGCTTTCTTTTCTCACTTTCTTTTCTCACTTTCTTTTCTCACGTTCTTTTCTCACTTTCTTTTCCAACTTTCTTTTCTCATTTTCGTTTCTCGCTTTCTCTTCTCACTTTCTCTTCTCACTTTGTCTTCTCACTTACCCTTCCTTTCTTTTTTTCACTTTCTTTTCTTACTATCTTTTCTCACTTTCTTTTCTCACTTTCCTTTCTCACTTTCCTTTCTCACTTTCTTTTCTCACTTTCTTTTCTCACGTTCTTTTCTCACTTTCTTTTATCACTTTCTTTTCATTTTCTTTTCTCACTTTTTTCACTTTCTTTTCGTTTTCGTTTCTCACTTTCCTTTCTCGCTTTTTTCTCACTTTCATTTCTCATTTTCATTTCTCACTTTGTTCTCTCACTTTTTTTCTCACTTTGTTTTCTCACTGTTTTCTCGCTTTGTTTTCTCACTCTGTCTTCTCAGTTTTTTCCTTTCTTTTCTCACTTTTCTCACTTCCTTTTCTCTTTCATTTCTTCACTTTTTTCCTCATTCTCTTTTCTTCACTTTTTTCGTCGTTTTTTCACTTTCTTTTCTCAATTTCTTTTCTCGCTTTCTGTTCTCACTTTCTTTTCTCACTTTCTGTTCTCACTTTCTTTTCTCACTTTCTTTTCTCGCTTTCTTTTCTCGCTTTCTTTTCTCACTTTCTTTTCTCACTTTCTTTTCCCACTTTGTCTTCTCACTTTCCCTTCCTTTTTTTTCACTTTCTTTTCTCACTATCTCTTCTCACTATCTTTTCTCATTTTCTTTTCTCACTTTCTTTTCTCACCTTGTCTTCTCACTTTCCCTTCCTCTCTTTCACTTTTTTCTCACTTTCATTTCTCATATTCGTTTCTCATTTTTTTTTCTCACTATCTTTTTTTCGCTTTCATTTCTCACTTTTTTTCTCATTTTCTTTTCTCGCTTTCTGTTCTCACTTTCTCTTCTCACTTTGTCTTCTCACTTTCCCTTCCTGTCTTTTTTTCTTTTTCTTTTCTTACTATCTTTTCTCACTTTCTTTTCTCACTTTCTTTTCTCACTTTCCTTTCTCACGTTCTTTTCTCACTTTCTTTTCTCACTTTCTTTTCTCACTTTCCTTTCTCACGTTCTTTTCTCACTTAATTTTCTCACTTTCTTTTCATTTTTTTCCTCACTTTTTTCACTTTCTTTTCGTTTTCGTTTCTCACTTTCTTTTCTCCCTTTTTTTCTCACTTTCTTTTCTGATTTTCATTTCTCACTTTGTTCTCTCACTTTGTTTTCTCACTGTGTTTGCTCGCTTTGTTTTCTCACTGTCTTCTCAGTTTTTTCCTTTCTTTTCTCACTTTTCTCACTTCTTTTTCTCTTTCATTTCACTTTTTTTCTTCATTCTCTTTTCGTCGTTTTCTCACTTTCTTTTCTCATTTTGTTTTCTCACTTTCTTTTCTCTCTTTGTTTTCTCACTTTGTCTTCTCACTTTTTCTTCCTCTCTTTTTTCACTTTTCTGTCACTTTGTTTTCTCACATTCGTTTCTCACTTTCTTTTCTCACTTTCTTTTCTCACTTTCTTTTTTTGCTTTCTTTTCTCACTTTCTTTTCTCGCTTTCTTTTCTCGCTTTCTTTTCTCGCTTTCTTTTCTCACTTTCTTTTCTCACTTTCTTTTCTCACGTTCTTTTCTCACTTTCTTTTCCAACTTTCTTTTCTCATTTTCGTTTCTCGCTTTCTCTTCTCACTTTCTCTTCTCACTTTGTCTTCTCACTTACCCTTCCTTTCTTTTTTTCACTTTCTTTTCTTACTATCTTTTCTCACTTTCTTTTCTCACTTTCCTTTCTCACTTTCCTTTCTCACTTTCTTTTCTCACTTTCTTTTCTCACGTTCTTTTCTCACTTTCTTTTATCACTTTCTTTTCATTTTCTTTTCTCACTTTTTTCACTTTCTTTCGTTTTCGTTTCTCACTTTCCTTTCTCGCTTTTTTCTCACTTTCTTTTCTCATTTTCATTTCTCACTTTGTTCTCTCACTTTTTTTCTCACTGTTTTCTCGCTTTGTTTTATCTATCTGTCTTCTCAGTTTTTTCCTTTCTTTTCTCACTTTTCTCACTTCCTTTTCTCTTTCATTTCTTCACTTTTTTCCTCATTCTCTTTAATTCACTTTTTTCGTCGTTTTTTCACTTTCTTTTCTCAATTTCTTTTCTCACTTTCGTTTCTCACTTTCTTTTCTCGCTTTCTTTTCTCAATTTCTTTTCTCGCTTTCTTTTCTCACTTTCTTTTCACTTTCTTTTCTCACCTTGTCTTCTCACTTTTTCTTCCTCTCTTTTTTTCACTTTTTGTCACTTTCTTTTCTCACATTCGTTTCGCACTTTCTTTTCTCACTTTCCTTTTTCGCTTTCTTTTCTCACTTTCTTTTCTCGCTTTCTTTTCTCACGTTCTATTCCAACTTTCTTTTCACTTTATTTTCTCACTTTCTTTTTTCATCTTGTCTTCTCACTTTTCCTTCCTCTCTTTCACTTTTTTGTCACTTTCTTTTCTCACATTAGTTTCTCACTTTCTTTTCTCACTTTCTTTTTTCGCTTTCATTTCTCACTTTCTTTTCTCGCTTTCTTTTCTCACTTTCTTCTCTCACTTTCTTTTCTCGCTTTCTGTTCTCACTTTCTTTTCTCACGTTGTCTTCTCATTTTCGCTTCCTTTTTTTCACTTTCTTTTCTCACTTTCCTTTCTTACTTTCTTTTCTCACTTTCTTTTCTCACGTTCTTTTCTCACTTTCTTTTTTCACTTTCTTTTCATTTTCGTCTCACTTTTTTCACTTTCTTTTCGTTTTCGTTTCTCACTTTCTTTTCTCGCTTTCTTTTCTCACTTTCTGTTCTCATTTTCATTTCTCTCACTCTTTGTTCTCTCACTGTGTTTTCTCGCTTTGTTTTCTCACTCTGTCTTCTCACTTTTTCCTTTCTTTTCTCACTTTCTTTTCTCTTTCATTTCTTCACTTTCTTTTCCTCATTCTCTTCACTTTCTTTTCGTCGTTTTCTTCTCACTTTCGTTTCTCACTTTGTTTTCTCACTTTCTGTTCGCACTTTCTTTTCTCTCTTTTTTTCTCAATTTCTTTTCTCACTTTCTTTTCTCACTTTGTTTTCTCACTTTCTTTTCTCACTTTTTTTCTTTCTTTCTCTTGTACCCTTTTTGCTTTCTTTCTCTTTTCTTTTTTGCATGTTATAGCTCCTCAACTTCGCATATTTTACCGCACCTGAAACATGTAGATTAATGTATTATATGAGTTGCGCTCTGTGAACATGTAGAAGTTCGTTATCTGTCCAAGTCTTAGCGGTACTTAAATTTGCAAGGTAGCAAAGCCAATTAAGTCGATCAACAAATTGGTATTACTTGGGGTAATATACTAAACCAAACACATCGGTAAAGTAACGTAATACCTCTGGCTGTTGAACGAGGGTCATGGCTTACAGCCTGAGCTGGTACGAAAAAAATCTCAATTTTAAACCTATTCTTTTAAATGATTTTCTTGTGATGATTTTGCGGGCCTGCTAGTTTTAAGCATTTGTTGAAGAATGTTCTTCTTGTAGGGAAAGTAAAGCTCAATTATTTGTAATACTTGTGAAAAGATAGTATTTAAAGCATTTAATTGACCAGACTACGCCTAATAAATAGAATTCAATAACGGCAATCATTCCAAACGTTAACTGGTTGCTGTTCTAAAGCGCTACGTAATTCAGAACGAGATGCGACAAACTTAAGTCGCATAGCAATTGCAAGGTTACAGTGACTATTGCATAATGCATGTACAATTTCCGATTTTATCACAACGCCATGAATTTGGTGTTCTTTGTCCAGATGAGTTTATTATTTTCAAGAGAAAACCTAATCGATGACATAATTGAGTGATTCGGAATAAGTTTATTTAGGCGATGAACTGATCTAAGAAATGAGTGCAACATATGAAACAGTTGCGGCGATTGTTAGGATTGAAGCTGTTTCAGACTCAAGGGGCGAGATCCAATTTAAACTAGCTTGAACCTAGCCAATCAGTATAGGTTTTGTGAAATGGCTTTTGGGTAGGTTCATTATTAGATTATTATCTTCTAATTTCTTCAAATAATTGTACAATAGTTACAGTTGTTCGTCAATAGAGCTGCGGCATGAAATTTATGTATTCTCAGTGAAACAGAATTTGTAGTTCACATTTGTTAAGAGGCTTAAAATACAATGCGTTGGATACAGGCTTAAGATTTTTATCAACTAACGTGCAAGAAAAAGCTCAAGTGAAGTATTTTGCGATGCGTTAACGGTCATCACGCATGCCGTGAAACGCACAACACTTCAGTTGTCCGGATGTGTGCAATAAATGTTGTTAAAGAAGACGGATCTTTTCAACAATTGCCCCCCCCCCTTTGGTACCTAGTAGAGAATCGCCACCCCTTTTGTGCTATACTTTACCACAATATTAGTTGGCCTACAGTTTAGATAGCCGAATATCAGTTTAAGTGCAATTGAGGACCGCTGTTCACGGCCATGCCTCTCACGCGGTGTGGGATGTAATCCAGAAATCGCGGGTCGGTTATCGCGGCGAAGCGCGCCCACCGACCCGCAAGTCGGAAATTCTTTTCGCTTTGTATTCCAATTCGGCTAAATGCCCTAGCATGGCGCATTTTATTCTATCCAGTTTAACACAGTATGAGCATACACGGAGTTTAGTCGTCTCTGATTGGTTAATAAATCGCTCGCTTAAATTCTATTCAAGAATAGGCCCCCCTTTTGCAAAAGGGGGGACAATTGTTGAAAAGATCCAAGAAGACTTGGCAAAAGTTATTTGCAAGAGCAATCTCCTCATTGGTGCAAACTACGCACTCTTGACGCTTAAATCCTGCCACAGGAAGTGTATGTAAGGATTTATTTGTTTCAATAGCGTCTCGTTTTTGATTGAATTACAATCCCGGGTTTCTTTAGGTGCTGAGCCTTTGTTCATCACAGCAGTTCAAATTTTTTATCGAAAACCCTTCTTACTATCCCATCTATGGTCTGTTCTCCGTTATAACGTGCTGAGAAACATATTGTGTTTATGCATGTGATTCCCCAGGCGAGTACATAGTTTCTGGAGTAGAAGGCGTTTTTGGCTCATCGCGGGATTTGAAAGTGATTTTATTAGGAATTTGTTTCTTGACACTTGTTTATTGTATTCGCAGAATATGAATTTCATTTTTCAGTTGAAAAGCTTAAAATATGATGCGACCGATTTGTAGAGTTGATTTGGAAAAAAAGAAATTGTTTATTCGTGGTTAGCGATTGTCAGTAATATTTGCGATGCAGATTCGCTAGCGTCAGTTTGGGTTCATTTGGAAAAATATCTCGCGATTAGCTTTCATTTTTGACAAATCATCACATTGCTTGATTTATTTAGGCGCCCGAATTCACATAGCGAGCGTAGACGTGATTATCTTTGCGGTTGCGAATGACCGGGAATAATTTTAAAAGGAATAAAAGGAACAAATTGGTAACCTGCCTCGTGAATGACATTGAATTAATTTGTGAGTCAGTTGAAGTATCATGTGGGTTTCTTTCGGTATCTTTGTTTAAGTGAGATTGCAGTTTCTTTTTTCCTTAGCTTTTTGTTTTGCCGTAAATTCGAGTTTCGAGATCGTTGCTGCTGTGAATTTCTCATCGTAATTGAACTATATTGGGCTCTTTGATTGGGATGTCTAGATACAAAATCAATAATTCATTTTTGTTAATAGGCCGATGTTAGAGCACTAATATATGGTAAGGGACCGTCTATCCAAATTGTTAATCGACTATTGTTTTTTTTTTGTTTGAACGATGTTCCTCTTTGGCCAGAAAGTAAAGCCCAATTAACTATAGTGCTTGTAATTGACTGTATTTAAAGCATTAAATTGACCAGAGTAGGCATAATAAATTGAATCCAATAACGCCAGTCTTTCTTCCGTTGGGTTTGGAAATCTAGACGCAAATGTATTTAGTTTCCGAGCGATAAGTAGTTGCTGTTCTAAAGGGTTACCAATAACAAAACGAGCGGCATCACACTTAACTCGCATAGCGATTTAAGGGTTAAAGTGACTAATCAATATTGCTTATGCAATTTATGATTTTATCTCGCTGCGAAAAATTATGTGCTCTTTCTCCGGATGAATTTAACTTTTTAAAAAAACCTTAATTTGGCTAGAGTTTGCAAATAACATTTGGATAGGTTTTTTCTCAGATTATCATCTTTCAATTTTGTCAACCAATTGTACAATAATTTCAGTTGCTCATCAATTGAGCATCGGCATACGATTCAAAAATCATAAGGGACACATCGTGTATTGTGAAAGCCGATTAACGTATGGTTCATGATTTTTTGGAACTCATTGGGCATATCTGTTAAAGATATTACCCTATTTTAGATGGTACGTTCCTGTTGTATTGCCATTTTCGCTATTGAGATTAGTGTTTCGCAGTAGCAGGGTGTCAACTTTATTGACTGTAAACCTTTTTGAGGTCCAAAACAATAAAGTATACAGTATTATGTCATGCAGAGCTAATCAAATTTTGTGAATTAGACTTATTGAATGTTTCGTTACTGAGCTTCTGATGTTTGCTTTGATAAATACTCTTGTTCATGACTTCAGAATTTTAATCTAAAATGACGGATTGATCGCGTTTCACAGCTTTTAAAATAGTTTCCATTCGATCTGAAAAGTTTGAAGATTTCTCTATCTCGCCTTAGACAAATTTTCAAACTTCACTTTTCGCTCTATCCGGGAATTTTATCGGAACTTTTCTTCTCTTTGGTGGCTTCAGATAAAATATTTGTGAAATGTCAATTTAATCACGCTTGTATTTATTTTTCCAATTTGACTGATAAACTAAGGGAGTTTTGTTGTGAATCGTTATTTGATTGAACAAATTGAAACACTATTGATTGAGCTACCCTTCTGTGGTAAATCTTCCTATATAAGTGAAACTCTTAGAACATAAAACAAACCTTATTCAAGAATTTGGCTGTCACCAACCGGAACTAATGTGATGATTGCAGAATCGCACGTCTACTTGAAACATTGTATTGGGGACTGAATTCAACCCACTACTTCGATCTTTGATTGGAGACTGTGTTTAGGTGTATTTCGCTAGACCAAGTTATCCACTGCGCGTTTGAACAATCTTTCGCTTTTGCGGAAGCTAATGATTAATTTAGAATTGAGCAAACACTATCAGAAATCTACCGTTAGTTAGGTTTTTGCGTTGCTATTGCAGAAGTTGAAGTTATAGGGTTCCACGTCTGTTGTCGTTGTGCCGGAAAATGAAGCAAAATAATTGTATTCTGAGGTTGGACTGCTTGAACGAAATTGTTCATCTTCGATTATTAACATACTAACCGTCTCTCCAACGTTTTTGGGAGTCATGCGTGGACAGATTATTTATATTTGACCGCTCTTCTTCCAACTCTGTGTTTTTGGCTTCTACAAAGTCGCGAAAAATGTTAGAGCAATCCACAGTTTTAACATGTTTTGCCTTTTGCAGGGCAAATATCACAATCTGTAGAAGATCTATGGTCTCCCACAATTTCGACAATGGTTGCTTGCTCGAAATTGAGTTTTTTTGGACGATTTTTATTATTAACTCGAGAACGATCTTGCTTTTGATAGAATTATTAGTCGAACACTGAGTCCCGTACCGTCGTTGTTGACTTTATCTTCTTTCTCCTCTGCGCGACATTTTGCCACAAAAGACATGATCCACGAAGTACAGGATTCAGCATTCTGCAGATCCAAGTTTTGTCGGTCGTTTGGTGGTCTGGACACCATTGTCGTGGTCTCCAGCACGAATAACAAGAATTTTATTATTTTAATAATTGAATTCAAAATGGCCTAAATGTACAAAATTTCACAGGTATTCATAATCCGTATCAGTATGAAAATTTACAGATCCGTCTAGATATAGATAAACTGATATGTGTTAATTTACACCTTAGTTGTGAACAAGTTTTTCCCCTTGCCGTATATGGCAAGTACTAGTGCAGTTTTTTTCACTTAACACATTGTTCTCCCTACCTGAGAACATGTCATTGCTATCTACTGGGAGGGACGGAGAGTTGGTTACTGATCGAGTTTGGTGGTGGGAAGGTCGAATCTATCTCACAAATTTATAGTTTATGTACATTGATAAACTTGTGGTATGAACAAATTTGAATCGACGATTCGGTTCAAATTAGAAGCCATTATTCAATTTCACTTCACCAAACATCAGGTAAGAAGGTTTTCTTTATATATCGAAGTTTTAAATTAAGTTGCTAAGTTCGCTACTTCTCGATATATCACATTCTCCCTCTTTTTTTAAGCAAGTTTGTAGGAATAGCTTCTCCAATTCTTTCTGGTTGTTTTTTATTTCTGCTTGAAGTTCTCGTGGCCACTGAAGTTTGTTCCCCTTCAACTACTGAGGTTTCTTCAGTGGAGTTGGGTGATGCCACGTCTATGTCGTCCCTACTGCTCTCAGACTGTGAGTCAGTAGATTCAGTCTTGATGTCGTCAGGTTCCAACCGTGCAATTTGGTTGTCACTAACAAGAACTGTCTTGTTTGAATTCTCCGGCTGGATGAACGAGGCGTTCATTTCTTTACGGATAATGAAAGTAGCTGGAACCGTTGGTGAAGAGGACTCGTTCCCACAGATCAAAATCAGTGACTGCTGGAAGTCTTATTTTGCGTCCCAGTAGCAGTTCTACAGGAGTTTTGCCCCGCGTCTTAGAAGTGTTCTGATGTGTCATTAAAGCCCGCTGTAGGAAAGCGCCAAATGACACATTCAGATTTGGACTCCAGGCTTGAATAGCCCGTTTCACTGTTTGGACCGCTCGTTCAGCAATCCCTTTTGCTCTTGGATGGTAGATGGGAGATTCCATCTTTTTAATCCCAAGTGATTCACACCATTGCTTTAGGTCACTGCTCACAAACTCAGGACCATTGTCTGATACTAATGTTCTTGGTATCCCAAATCTTGCAAAGATTTGACTCAAGTACACCTTCACTGTTTGTGAGGTTCTATTTCCCGCAGGGAAGGCTTCTATCCAACCTGATCCCGCGTCTACTACCACTAAGATATTACCTTGACCCTTAACGTAGCCCCAGTCCATGTGGAGTCTTTCCCAAACTTCAGCTTCCGGCCAAGTAGATACTGTTTTCCCCAGGCTAGGCCTGTTTTCTTGGCATTCCTTACATTTACTAACATATCGAAGAACATCTTGAGTGATGCCAGGCCACCAAGCCATCATTCGAACTGCTGTTTTAGTTGCATTTTGCCTGGGTGAGTCTCATGAGCTCTGGCCATCACCATTGGTCTTAGTTTGGGTGGAATGAAAGGCACAACACCTCGAAAGATGATTCCATTGTGAATGGTCAAGGCGTCTTTCTGTTGTTCAAATCCTTTCTCTGCTTCTGAGCACTGTTTCCAGATGCCGCTTTTTATTCGTTTGATGACATCTTGAAAGTGTCAATTCGATCCCAGCTCAGTTTTGATGTCTGACTGGGTCACCAGGTCGGATTGGACGAAGTAGATATTGTCAAGAGCAAAGTAGACTCGATCATTGTCATCGTCTCATCATCAAAGTCTAGTCTGCACAGAGCATCAGCGTGGGGGATCTTTTCTCGGGGTGTATACTTCAAGTCGAAGCCAAATCCCATCAGCGCTATCGCCCATCTTGTAATTCTTGCTGATGCTGTTTTCGGATTTTCTTCGTCTGGGGCGAAGAGATATTTGAGAGGTTTGTGGTCAGTCTGTAGAGTGAACCTTCTTCCGAGTAGGAATTGTTTCAATCTTGTGACCACAGAGACGATTTCAAGTGCCTCTCGCTCAATATTGGAGTAATTGTGTTCGGCTTGTGACAACTTCCTCGATACGTAGATCACAGGATGTCCTTCTTGTTAGAGTACCCCGTCTATAGCTTTCTCTGAGGCGTCTGTTGTCACGGTTGCTTCCTTCGTCAAGCTGTAGGGCTGTACAAGAGGGTTAGCACATAACTCGTTTTTGATGTTTTCAAAAGCAGTTTGCTCTTCCTTGTCCCATCTGAATTCTTCTTTTCGAATTTCGTTTAGGTGTAGCATTTTGGTTGCAAAATCCGATATCATTCGACCATAAAAATTTGCTAAGCCGACAAAGGACTCGAGTTGTTTCATATTTGATGGCGGCTTTTGCATTTTTGATTTTCTCAACATGTTTAGGATCGGGTGTTATTCCTTCTCTGGAAACAGAGTAACCAAGAAAACTTACGCTTGAAACTGGTTTTGAGTTGGATTTCTTCTCATTGATGGTGAAATTTTTTTCACGTAGCCGACTCTTGACTGCAAACATTCGTTTCTCGTATTGATCTTTTGTTGTTCCATATACCAGAACGTCGTCTTGGAATATGACCACACCCTTGATTCCTTTGAGAGTTGACTCAATGCAATTCTTGAAGATTGATGAAGAGTTCTTTAGGCCCTGAGGAAGCCTGCACATCTTGAACAATCCTTGCTATGTGTTGATTGTGCATATTTCTTTTGCATCCTCGTCCTGCTCAATTTGATAATATGCATCTGATAAGTCAATTTTCCCAAAGTAAGAGGCCCCATGGAGATTATGAAAAATGGTCTCCATGTCTGGGATTGGATAGTTCTCGTCCATAACTTTGCCATTGATGTGAACTTTGAGGTCCACGCATAGTCTCAGAGCTCCATTTTTCTTCTGCTGCCACACTACTGGTGATGCCTTTGTGACCCCACCAGGTTGTACTGGCTCCAGGATGCCCTGTCGTACCATTTTCTCAAGCTTCTCTTTGATCCTGTCTTGGAGAGGAAGAGGTATCTTTCTGGCTTTGCAGAACATTGGCTGTGATCCCGGTATGAGTTTCACATGCGCTTTGTATCCCTTGACTGCAGGCAGTCTTTCATCACTCACTGCATTGATGCCTTCTTGGGGTAGTATGTCTCTCCCAAGTAGCCCAATTTTTTGTCGGATTGCTTAACTGCTAGTTGTTGTTGCCTATACTTGCTTCCGTTCCACTCAACATCACATTTTAGTGATTCCAGAAGCGTCAGTTGATGAGCATCATAGGCCTCAAGACGTCTCACTTTCCCATTTAACTGAGGTTTACCAAGCTCAGTCCAGATTAAGGATGATATCACGGTGCTATCAGCACCGGTATCAACTTGCATTTTTATTTTATGGTCTTTTACTGTAATGTACTCCCATGTCACCGACTTGTTAAACACGTATTCCCCTGTATAGTACATTCCCATGTCCATTTCGGATTATGTTTGACCAGGCAACTTACCCTCTTCCTCGCAGAAGTTGTTGTGCTGGTCAGACTTACCTGACTTAGGCTGGGTTTTACTTCTGCACATTTTTGAAAAGTGCCCCATCTTTTCACAGGTGTTACATTTCTTGTTCAAGGCCGGACACGGCTTGCTGCTGTGTGGTTTAGCTCCACATCTATTACACAAGTTACCATTGCTTTTATTACCAGTGAACTTTTCACTAGGTTTTCTGAAGGTCTTTTTGAAGTTGTATCCCACTTCTTCTTTTATTACAAATGGTCTATTACCTGTTGAGGAACTCGCAAAAGCCATTGCTTGACTTCTGAAATGTAAGCTTTCTGTCATTTCAGACAGACATCGTTGGCTTAATTTTAATACCGTCTAATAGTCTTAATTTGCCCTCAGGGTCTCTCAAACCTGAGTTAAATTTTATTTTCACCAACTCTTCCTCGGGTTGGTTACTGTTTTAAGTTTTTTGAAGTCACAATAACTTGCTTCTTCTCTGAGGCGCGCTCAAAAAATCGTCGTCAGATTCTCCAACGTCTTAGACAATGGACAGAAATTTAGCCCTTTCTGCCGTTACTACTCTCTCCTTAGGTGAAATGTAGTTTTGAATAGCTAGTCTGATCTCTTTAAAAGGAGTGTCTAACAATTTTTTAGGGCTCATAAGATTCCTAAGTTTAAGAAGTGCGTCCTGGCCGCATACACTATGAAAGAAATTTGTTACCTGTAGGTCCACGATCGTACCGTCGTTGTTGACTTTATCTTCTTTCTTCTCTGCGCGACGTTTTGCCACAAAAGACATGATCCACGAAGTACAGGATTCAGCATTCTGCAGATCCAAATTTTGTCGGTCGTTTGGTGGTCTGGACACCATTGTGTTGGTCTCGAGCACGAATAACAAGAATTTTATTATTTTAATAATTGAATTCAAAATGGCCTATATGTACAAAATTTCACAGGTATTCATAATCCGTATCAGTATGAAAATTTACAGATCCGTCTAGATATAGGTAAACTGATATGTGTTAATTTACACCTTAGTTGTGAACAAGATTTTCCCCTCGCCGTATATGGCAAGTACTAGTGCACTTTTTTGCTCTTAACACATTGTTCTCCCTACCTGAGAACATGTCAATGCTATCTACTGGGAGGGGCGGAGAGTTGGTTACTGATCGAGTTTGGTGGTGGGAAGGTCGAATCTATCTCACAAATTTATGGTTTATTTACATTGATAAACTTGTGGTATGAGCAAATTTGAATCGACGATTCGGTTCAAATTAGAAGCCATTATTCAATTTCACTTCACCAAACATCAGGTAAGAAAGTTTTCTTTATATATCGAAATTTTAACTTAAGTTGCTAAGTTCGCTACTTCTCGATATATATAACAAACTGATCAATAAAGTTTTGACTACGATTTTGCAAGATTGCGTGTTTCGGAATGGTCTTTCTCATTCAGATTTTGCAAGTGATCCTTCTAAAAATTCTTCATAATGAGACATTCAGGGACAATTGTGATCGCTTCGGGAGGTCCCTTGTTAAATAGTGCCCAGAAACGTATTGTTCGTTTGCAAAGAGTGGCATCTTGAAATGAACTTTCCGTTTCTCCCCACGGAGTGGAAGATCATAAGTAGTCTTGTCCCGAGTTCAATCCTAGGTTAGTATTTGGGACGCTCACGCACTATTGACTGCCATGTTGTATTATTGCATTACGATTGCAAAACTTTTTCCTAGCAGAAGTAGACTATTAATGTTTGCTGGCGTCTCTACTTATATATACTGATTATTGCTCAGCGAAATACTTAACTGATTTTCTCCAGCGAAATACTTAACTGATTTTGTCTAGCGAAATACTTAACGGATTTTGTCCAGCGAAATACTTAACTGATTTTGTCCAGCGAAATACTTAACTGATTTTGTCCAGCGAAATACTTATCTGATTTTGTCCAGCAAAATACTTAACTGATTTTGTCCAGCGAAATACTTAACTGATTTTGTCCAGCGAAATACTTAACTGATTTTGTCCAGCGAAATACTTAACTGATTTTGTCCAGCGAAATACTTATCTGATTTTGTCCAGCAAAATACTTAACTGATTTTGTCCAGCGAAATACTTAACTGATTTTGTCCAGCGAAATACTTAACTGATTTTGTCCAGCGAAATATTTAACTGATTTTGTCCAGCGAAATACTTAACTGATTTTGTCCAGCGAAATACTTAACTGATTTTGTCCAGCGAAATACTTAACTGATTTTGTCCAGCGAAAAACTTAACTGATTTTGTCCAGCGAAATACTCAACTGATTTTGTCCAGCGAAATACTTAACTGATTTTGTCCAGCGAAATACTTAAATGATTTTGTCCAGCGAAATACTTAACTGATTTTGTCCAGCGAAATACTTAACTGATTTTGTCCGGCAAAATACTTAACTGATTTTGTCCAGCGAAATACCTAACTGATTTTGTCCAGCGAAATATTTAACTGATTTTGTCCAGCGAAATACTTAACTGATTTTGTCCAGCAAAATACTTAACTGATTTTGTCCAGCGAAATACTTAACTGATTTTGTCCAGCGAAATACTTAACTGATTTTGTCCAGCGAAATACTTAACTGATTTTTTCCAGCGAAATACTTAACTGATTTTGTCAAGCGAAATACTTAACTGATTTTGTCCAGCGAAATACTTAACTGATTTTGTCCAGCGAAATACTTAACTGATTTTGTCCAGCGAAATACTTAACTGATTTTGTCCAGCGAAATACTTAACTAATTTTGTCCAGCGAAATACTTAACTGATTTTGTTAAGCGAAATACTTAACTGATTTTGTCCAGCGAAATACTTAACTGATTTTGTCCTGCAAAATACTTAACTGATTTTGTCCAGCAAAATACTTAACTGATTTTGTCCAGCGAAATACCTAACTGATTTTGTCCAGCGAAATATTTAACTGATTTTGTCCAGCGAAATACTTAACTGATTTTGTCCAGCAAAATACTTAACTGATTTTGTCCAGCGAAATACTTAACTGATTTTGTCCAGCGAAATACTTAACTGATTTTGTCCAGCGAAATACTTAACTGATTTTTTCCAGCGAAATACTTAACTGATTTTGTCAAGCGAAATACTTAACTGATTTTGTCCAGCGAAATATTTAACTGATTTTGTCCAGCGAAATACTTAACTGATTTTGTCCAGCAAAATACTTAACTGATTTTGTCCAGCGAAATACTTAACTAATTTTGTCCAGCGAAATACTTAACTGATTTTGTCCAGCGAAATACTTAACTGATTTTTTCCAGCGAAATACTTAACTGATTTTGTCAAGCGAAATACTTAACTGATTTTGTCCAGCGAAATACTTAACTGATTTTGTCCAGCGAAATACTTAACTGATTTTGTCCAGCGAAATACTTAACTGATTTTGTCCAGCGAAATACTTAACTAATTTTGTCCAGCGAAATACTTAACTGATTTTGTTAAGCGAAATACTTAACTGATTTTGTCCAGCGAAATACTTAACTGATTTTGTCCAGCAAAATACTTAACTGATTTTGTCCAGCAAAATACTTAACTGATTTTGTGCAGCGAAATACCTAACTGATTTTGTCCAGCGAAATATTTAACTGATTTTGTCCAGCGAAATACTTAACTGATTTTGTCCAGCAAAATACTTAACTGATTTTGTCCAGCGAAATACTTAACTGATTTTGTCCAGCGAAATACTTAACTGATTTTGTCCAGCGAAATACTTAACTGATTTTTTCCAGCGAAATACTTAACTGATTTTGTCAAGCGAAATACTTAACTGATTTTGTCCAGCGAAATATTTAACTGATTTTGTCCAGCGAAATACTTAACTGATTTTGTCCAGCAAAATACTTAACTGATTTTGTCCAGCGAAATACTTAACTGATTTTGTCCAGTGAAATACTTAACTGATTTTGTCCAGCGAAATACTTAACTGATTTTTTCCAGCGAAATACTTAACTGATTTTGTCAAGCGAAATACTTAACTGATTTTGTCCAGCGAAATACTTAACTGATTTTGTCCAGCGAAATACTTAACTGATTTTGTTCAGCAAAATACTTAACTGATTTTGTCCAGCGAAATACCTAACTGATTTTGTCCAGCGAAATATTTAACTGATTTTGTCCAGCGAAATACTTAACTGATTTTGTCCAGCAAAATACTTAACTGATTTTGTCCAGCGAAATACTTAACTGATTTTGTCCAGCGAAATACTTAACTGATTTTGTCCAGCGAAATACTTAACTGATTTTTTCCAGCGAAATACTTAACTGATTTTGTCAAGCGAAATACTTAACTGATTTTGTCCAGCGAAATACTTAACTGATTTTGTCCGGCGAAATACTTAACTGATTATGTCCAGCGAAATACTTAACTGATTTTGTCCAGCGAAATACTTAACTGATTTTGTCCAGCGAAATACTTAACTGATTTTGTCAAGCGAAATACTTAGCTGATTTTGTCAAGCGAATTACTTATCTGATTTTGTCCAGCGAAATACTTAACTGATTTTGTCCAGCGAAATAATTAACTGATTTTGTCCAGCGAAATACTTAACTGATTTTGTCCAGCGAAATACTTAACTGATTTTGTCCAGCGAAATACTTAACTGATTTTGTCCAGCGAAATACTTAACTGATTTTGTCCAGCGAAATACTTAACTGATTTTGTCCAGAGAAGTACTTAACTAATTTTGCCCAGCGAAATACTTAACTGATTTTGTCCAGCGAAATACTTAACTGATTTTGTCCAGCGAAATACTTAACTGATTTTGTCCAGCAAAATACTTAACTGATATTGTCCAGCGAAATACTTAACTGATTTTGTCCAGCGAAATACTTAAATGATTTTGTCCAGCGAAATAATTAACTGATTTTGTCCAGCGAAATACTTAACTGATTTTGTCCAGCGAAATACTTAAATGATTTTGTCCAGCGAAATACTTAACTAATTTTGTCCAGCGAAATACTTAACTGATTTTGTCCAGCAAAATACTTAACTGATTTTGTCCAGCGAAATACCTAACTGATTTTGTCCAGCGAAATACTTAACTGATTTTGTCCAGCGAAATACCTAACTAATTTTGTCCAGCGAAATACTTAACTAATTTTGTCCAGCGAAATACTTAACTGATTTTGTCCAGCGAAATACTTAACTGATTTTGTCAAGCGAAGTACTTAACTGATTTTGTCCAGCGAAATACTTATCTGATTTTGTCCAGCGAAATACTTAATTGATTTTGTCCAGCGAAATACTTAACTGATTTTGTCCAGCGAAATACTTAACTGATTTTGTCCAGCGAAATACTTAACTGAATTTGTCCAGCGAAATACTTAACTGATTTTGTCCAGCGAAATACTTAACTGATTTTGTCCAGCGAAATACTTAACTGATTTTGTCCAGCGAAATAATTAACTGATTTTGTCCAGCGAAATACTTAACTGATTTTGTCCAGCGAAATACTTAACTGATTTTGTCCAGCGAAATACTTAACTGATTTTGTCCAGCGAAATACTTAACTGATTTTTTCCAGCGAAATATTTAACTGATTTTGTCCAGCGAAATACTTAACTGATTTTGTCCAGTGAAATACTTAACTGATTTTGTCCAGCGAATTACTTAACTGATTTTGTCCAGTGAATTACTTAACTGATTTTGTCCAGCAAATTACTTAACTGATTTTGTCCAGTGAAATACTTAACTGAATTTGCCCCGCTAAACCTTAAAAATATAGTTGTGCTCGATATGAGCGCCTTACAGGAAACAACATTTGGTTTCAATAAATTCCGGACCGGTTCCACGAATCAGATAAAATAGAATGAGTTTGCTCAGATAGCAGTTATATATAAATTGCAATTCAGCCAGCTGGAAATTACGTTTAAGTGAAATGATAATTCGCTGCATGAATTACATAATTATGAACAGATTAGCACTTGATTTATTAGAGCAACTCTTTTGCTCGTTATGTTGATTCTACGTCAACACCATTATAGTGAGAGTAAAGTTTGGGACCTATGTGGGTTGCGAACCCACAATCTCTTAATTGATTGCAATCCTGTGCTCTCTACTGAGCCAACTGATCCGCATTGCGAGAGTCTTACTATTCTCTCTTATATTGAGCTATCATTTCAAGCTCCATCTAATGATCACAACTTATTTACTAGAGTGTATACTCTAATACACCCCCTTAAGTTGGGCATCGTAACTCCTCACTTTCAACTTCTGGTTATAGCGTTAAGCTGGGCCCATAACCTATTCGATTAACTCTTTTGCTCGTTATGTTGATTCTATGTCAACACCATTATAGTGAGAGTAAAGTTTGGGACCTATGTGGGTTGCGACCCCACAATCTGTTAATTGATTGCAATCCTGTGCTCTCTACTGAGCCAACTGGTCCGCATTGCGAGAGTCTTACTATTCTCTCTTATATTGAGCTATCATTTCAAGCTCCATCTAATGATCACAACTTATTTACTAGAGTGTATACTCTAATATGATTTTTGCAGATAAAATAATTCAAATTGCACTAGATTTTAAATACGGTATAGAAAACCGTTCTACCGCTGACAGTCCGCGTAAGTTCCCACGAAGTTGATAAGGATTGATTTCTCAGTTAGTTAAGATCCTGTTCAAATTTTGACAATCTTTTGAAATTGTTGAATTTTTCTAAATCTCAAATTCGCATGGTTAGCGAAGACATGAATGGAAAGTGTTGTAAATATTATGGATAATTGAGATTGCGAATTGTTGCTTTGGTGAACCACTCAAGAAACCAAGGTATGTTTATTTGAAACGATTGCAACAAGTTTTTCATCAAAGACAGATATTAGTTTACTTTTTAATAGGATGTCTGGATATTTATTTGATAAACCCACTTTTAGCACCTGGAGGCTGATCATTGATAAAGTCACAGGGTGAAAGTTGGTTTGATCCATTGTTTTAAGCTGCTTGGATTTTTGTAGACATTTTTCCGTAAAAAGAAGTGATTGAAAAGACTAAAAATGACCAGACATCGCCTAATTCAAGTTCGTCAAAACTATATCGTTCCTCGAGGGAAATTAAATGTGAGGCTAACCTTTTGGTTTAGGACCCATTAACGGTCTGCTGTTCCACACCTGAACGAAAGCATCCCGAAGCTTGACGAGAAGCATCAAATTTATTTCGCGAAGCGAGTGCTGGATTAAAGCGACATTGTTCAGTTGCTTCTGCGTTTTCGGCCTGAACGGATTCAAGAAGAATTTTTTTAATCTCCCGTTCAAATGAGTTTTACAAATTTTTAGAGTAAAGATTTTAATGGATGGCATACTTGAGCCGGTTTAGATATGAACTTTTAGAATGGTGAACAAATTCGAGAACTGATTGTATTGTTTTCAATATATTTGGTGCGGGCATCGCCACAAAAGGAGAAATTATAGAATCGATTGGCGAAATGTGAGTCTGTGTCTGTTTCAATCGAAGTTTCGGACAATTTGAAAGTGTTTGTAGATCGTTTTGTACTAAATTTTGGCGAAAATTTAAAAAACGATGGCCGATGTTCTTCTTGAGTACTTTGTCTTACTATGAAAATGTTGTTTGGAAGACAACACTGTCGTCAGGACAACAATAGTAATGCCACCAAAGATATAAAATTGCCTCTTTCTGCTGGGAGGATTTGGTTAACTATATACATATTAGCTGTGGACTGAAAATGAAAGAATAAAGTTCACCACGACAACAAGAACCAAAATACTAAAATTGAAAGGTTTATCCATTACATTTCTCAAAGCTTAACTTAACCCGCATCATGAAGTCCAATATATTTTGCAACTTTGGATCACAAAAGGTAGATAATTAACCAAATCCTCCCAGCAGAAAGAGGAATTTTTATATCTTTGGTGGCATCACTATTGTTTTCCTGACGACAGTATTGTCTTCCCAACAACACTTTCATAGTAAGCCGAAGTACTCAAGAAGAACAACGGCCATTATTTTTTTAAAAATTTTGCTGAAATTTAGTAAAAACAACTGGTTTTTCTCGTTAGGTCTGCTATGCCGCGCAATTTACCCAGACTAGTTATGAACAGTCTTTCGCTAGGACAATTGCAAGAGATGAATTAACGATTGAGCATATGCAACCCAAATCGAGAACTATTACAAAATCGATGTTTCCAATGCTTAGATTGGCGATTAAACATTTTTGGTGGTTTCTGATTGTCCTCGTTGACTGTTGTTTTGTGTTTTTGGTTTTCTGAAAAATCAAGCCCAAATAATTTTGCAGACAAGGTTATTGTTAATTTTCATTATTTTAAGACGAGAATGACTTTTGATGTTATTATATAACAGCCATCTTCTTGTTTCTTGTCATTATCAACTTTCATTGTCGATCTAGAGTCTCGCCGAGGAATTCTCTTCGATCGAGGAATCTCGCTGAGGCATCTCAATATTCAAAATATTCGCAATGAACACATCCCGTATGAAGTTTACTTCCTTGTCACCAATTGAAAATTCTCTACTTGCTCTTTAAACGTACCGTAGAATTTCTCAATCGATTCGCCACTCGTTTTTTGTATAGAAACGTATCCATCAAATGTGATATGACTTGGTCCACCATATGCAGCGTCCATAAGACCCCAGAGTTCGAAGGTAGTAGGATTGCCATTTTCGATATGCGAGTTTGATATGCGACTTTCAAAAAGTCAAAGTCTCGAAGTATGAAGCAAATTGAATAGCACTTAACCGCTGAGTACCACGAGGTACTGTGCTAGGCCCACTGCTTTTCAATATATATGTAAATGATATAAAAGATGATAATGATGTGAATTCTTATATAATCCAGTACGCTGATGATACTTTTATCTTTTGCCGTGAAAAAACAGTTTCTGAATCAAAATTACATCATGAAAAAAGTATTGCTAAACTCATTCTCTTTTATAAGTAAAAGGAGTTAAATGTAAATGAAAGCAAAACCAAAACCTCTCGCCTTGAGGCGGAATATCCCTAACAAGCGGGCTCTCAAAACTACAAAAAAATCATTTTTGGAATGAGTTTCTGAAAGACTCAACGGTTTCTGAATCGAAGTCTTATCTCTCAATATGTGACGTTTGTTTCATTTATACTTCTTAACACTACATTGCCTTTAAACTATGTTCTGTATTTTATAGTTCATACTCAAAGGAATTAACAATGTTTTTCTTTTTTTTTCTTTTCCTTTTGTTTGTACTGTCGATTATTCTGCATTTTTCTCTGCCTAACGTCAGATAGAGAAGCGAAGCAGTCCTTTGGTCACATTGGTTCGACAGTTGTTCCTCACAGAGGAATCCATGATAAAACATTCTTTGCATTTTTTCCTGTTGGTTCGGTCTTGAAAGTTTCGAGCTCATTTTTTGTGTTCCATTTGACCGGAAGACCTAAATCTGGTTTCTTCACAGATGACTTTCAGACTTAGGTTGCAGCCCTCAGTGGTGCTTTTTGAAGTACATCAAGGGAGACCTTCTCTTTGCTAAGATTGCCAATTTTATTATTGAGTAGTTTTGATGCTGATGACATGAAGGCTTCCTTGGGTTGGTGAAGGTAGGCTATATCTTGGTATCGAATTTTCCGTATCTTGCAGAATTTTTGGATCTATTCTGTTCCCCCCCCCAGCTTAGTTAGCATAAATTTTTTATGACCCCCAGGCGCACGTGCTATTTTCCTACATAGTAACGTGCTATATAACAACATATAATTTGTTACTCGGGGTCTTAAAAAACACTGGGGGGGGGGGGGGGGGGGGGGACAGAATAGATCCGAATTTTTTAATATTGCTGCTTTCATTCACAAAGTTTTGTTTTATCTTGTTGTAACAATTGCGATCAATTTTACGTAAAAAACAGGAAAACTAATTTGCAAAGGGACGAAAACAATCCGGTGCGCATTCAAACATTGCCTCTGTCTTTTTGCGGTAGATGTGTTTATCCGTTTTTATTGTTATCCCTGATTTCTCCTATTCGACGTTTTTCTTTTAGTTCCTTTCTGTTGCCATTGTTGCATTTTTCAATTGGTACTTCTTTGATAACCATTCTTTTTTGTGACTTTGGTTGAACTGAATAGTTTTGATTTTTAGAAGCATTTTATACTCAGTCCATGAGACAGTAATTTTTAGTGGAAACAAAACTGTTTACCTTAATTTTAAAACAGCTTTAAGGATTCATATCCTGAATCTCGCATGTTCTGATGGCACCAACAGCATTTCTTTTTGCTGGCGCACAAAACGCCTTTTTAAAGGTTACGATTATGATGTGGTACTGAAAATTTATCTGTCATTTTTTCCTTCTCTCAAATGACTCTGAGGCAGAGTTGAATTTTGACCCCGATCGAGTAAAGAAAACGCAAGTGTTTTTAATTCCACTTTCATGGCCACAAACAAACAGCATATTTGGCGATTTTTCTATGTTTAAAACTATATATAGAGAAATCGATTAATTGATATACTTTTAATTAAACAGCAGAAATCTTTGTTTTCAGATCAGAGTTATGCGTCTGTCGTTTAAAGCAGCCCATTTCAGAGCCATTTATAGTGTGTTTTATCTAGCTATTTCAATCTGTTTTTAATTAAAATTGCTGAAACTCTTCATAACTAGTAGTGCGTGGAGTTCAATCGGTTAATTCATTTTTCAGTTCATTCACGGTTCAGTGAAACGCCAAAATTTAATTTTTGCTGAATTACGGACGACTTTTGCACGCAAGTAATATAATGAATTGAAGGTTTGAAAAATACAACACCTTGGTTTAATTGTGTAGCAGAAAATTTTAACTTGAATGAACTTTCATTTTTGAGCTCAATGACAGTCCTATGCATAACACAGAAAATATATTGTACGTAGAAAACAGCTGTAGATGATTATTTTTTCAAAATGAATTTGTTCATATCCACCATCTTTAAATCAGGCCCGTTTCATATTATTCAATTTGATGCCAAAACTACAATAAAGATAATGGTACTTTATATTTTTAAATGGTAATGGCTTTTAAGCAAGCTGAAAGTTTTTCACGTCAGAATTTCGTTTTCGCTCGGACTTTCTACCATACTTGATATACGCCATTAATGGCTCTAGAACAAAGAGTAGCCGAAAGTTTATTACAAAAGCAAGGCATGTGTGTGCGATAAAGTTTTCGGCTGATTAAGAAGGTGTGTTGTTCAATACAAAATTTTGGTTGGTTTCATTACAATGCATATGATAAAATGTGCTGAATCACAATTCAGTTTACTTTTTTGATTGGCATTCATTTGGAAAGAAGCTCCGCTTAACGAAAGTTCAAAAACTGACTCTAGCTCTTCTAAAATTGTATCAGCGAAGGCCATGAGCTTTTTCAAGCAAGTCTTGCCAGCAGTTTTGCTGCAACTTGTAATTTTGCAACAGGTCGGATCTCAGAATCAGTTCGAGACCCACTACAAGACTCTGATTGGGAACCTGGAGGGTGAGACGCTGGAACACATCTATGATCACGTGACTATCAAAGGGCTGAAAGAGAATGCGGAATCCGTCAGCGAAACGGTTCGTCTAATTAGAGGAACCAAAGATTAATTAGTTTTACTATGACGATTATGCTCTGCATAGATTTTGAAATCGACCATTTTGGGCACTATTTTAACAGCAGTAAATTACTCTTGCGCAAGCTTGAACTGCAACTTCTGTTTTTTTCTTTCAAATTTCAATTGCTGACATTGCAAACATGTAGAATTCACTCGTATTCTGTTGTGCACCACAGTTAAAATAATTTGAAAAAGAAGTCCTACAACATTGCCCCATTAAATCCCAAATTCTTGCAAATTGAGAATATTGGATTGAAAAGGCGACGCCATCACGAAAATTTTGAACAGCCTATAAGGCTTTAATTTTTTATACCCTAGCTACCTGTGAAATCGTTCGTCCTAATCTTCCTGAACTGCTCAACTCGTTTTTCGTTCAACCGATGATGTTCCAGTGATATAGTTCACAAAGGAAATACCACAAGACGGCACGACAGTAGTAGAAGTAGCAAACAATAAAAACTGAATAAAGTCTGGCTATTTTTAACGTCTGGCATTAACGTGTCCGATTGATGATTTCCCCCCTCTTTTGTATCGAATCAATTGTCTATTGTAGAGTATGAATAAATGCCGTAGTTTCGAACGACATACAAAAGAACATGAGAGAGAGAAAGAGCTAAGAAATACGTACCCCTGTCTAAAAACAGCCGCAAATTTTCTCATGATCCTATTGTGACTGAAATAAGTACAGAAAAGAAGTGAAACGTTTGCATAAGAGAGCTTTGGTTGTTTGTTATCAGCCGGTGAATTTGACTTTTTTAATGGTGCCCTGACTACTGCAAGTAGTCCTAATTTCACTTTGCAAGCTCTTTTCTGCATGAGATTCATTGTTGACAATATGTTCAAGAAACGTTACTAATCCGTGTCTACTTTTTGCGTCTTTGCAGTTGTTCAGAATTAAATTTGCTATATCTCGTGTCACAAATGAGCATCCACTTCCTGAAGCAATGAGCATCGATGATTTGATATTGTTCACTGAATTTTCTGCGGAATCTTTGACATTCTTTTTGATATTTTAAACCATTTGTTTGACTGTTTGTTGTGATTTAAGCCACATTTTAGCAAAATGATTTTGTAATCCACAGTTATTGCAAGTTATTTTACCTTGTGCTACGCAGGTTCGTTTGTGTTTCCCCTGCAAGCGTTTTCCACGACTCCTGCATAGAAAGTTCGAGCTTCACCGGTAGAATCTGGGTGCACTGAATTTTTTTCTCTCGGCACTGCTTTTTGCGCTGCATTTTTTGAAATTTGGGATGCTTTGTTTATTTGTATCTGGTTTTGTTGACCCATTTTTATGTTGATTGCAATTTTGAGCGCGCAATCTGGCATGACTGTTTCACGGAGCAGTTTGCGTTGTATGTCGGAATCTGACATACTCATAATGAAAAAGTCACGTAAGATTGATGGTTGGTTGCTCAAAAATCCGAAGTTGCCTTTTCCTAAAACGAGTCAATTGAGTGTCGTGGTCGATAACACGGGTCAAAGAATTCAATAAGTTGAATTTTAAATTAAATTTTGAACTGAAAATATACTAAAATTAGCTTGTATTTATAGTGGTTATCTATGCGAAAATATGCAGAGAAAATTTAGATTAGCTAAAAATATTTTTTATGATTGGCATGTGAATAGATCTTAACTCCGAATCCCGGAGGTGATTTTCTATTTTCATCACCATTTCATGAGAATCATATATGGCTTGGGTACAATCGAGTTCATTAGTTGGAGTCGGTGGATGTTAAAATCTGGTTTCTGTTGGTGGGAGAATTTGCTTCTGACATATGATTGATAGGTCAAAAAGATAATGATAGCGCCAAAACAAAATTAGAATTGAGTTTAGTTTTGTGGCCATTACTTATCGACACAGCAATAAAGTTCGTCAGGTAAGTTCTTTCGTTCTTTGAATCTATAATAAAGAAAACTTCTAAGTTTCTTGATGTTTCCTTGAAACCATCACATTTAGAATGGTGTATTCCATGACTCACGTTCAATGTGTGCCATGTCAAATGTGGATAGCCTAGTTTAATTTTTTGTATTAATTGGCGATGCAAATGACCGCGTTTGAATTTACAAGTATATTGCAAAATCTTTGAAACCATCACATCCTTCCTCCTTTTTAAGCAAGTTTGTGGGTATAGGTTCTCCAAATCTGTCGGGTTGTTTTCTGTTTCTTGTTGATGTTCGTGAAGGCTTTGAGGTTTCGGGTTGTTGATACTCTGCAGATGATGTGGCGGCAGAGGCTTCATCTTGACGTGAAAGTCCCACATCTGTGCTCTGAAGTTGTTGTTATGATTGAGATATGGTCTCCTCCACTGCTGATTCAATTTTCACATTGTCCTCGTCTAGTCTCTCAATTTGGTTGTCGCTCACTAGAATAGTCCGTGCTGAGTTTTCGGGCTGTATGAAAGATGTGTTCAAGCCCTTCCTGATGATGAAGGTAGCAGGAACTGTCTTTGTGTTTTCGTTGGCCTTGAATAGAATGGGTTCGCACAAGTCGAAATCTGCTATTTCTGGTAGTCTCACTCTGCGTCCCAACAAGACATCAACTGGAGTTTTGCTCCTCGTCTTTGAAGTGTTGCGATGTGTCATCAGTGCACTTTGCAGGAATGCTCCAAATGACACATTAAGGTTGGGACTCTACGCTCGAAGTGCCCGCTTCACTGTCTGAACTGCCCTTTCAGCTAGTCCATTAGCTCTTGGATGATAGACGAGTGATTCTATTTTCTTAATTCCCAGTGATATACACCACTGTTTAAGGTCACCACTTACAAATTCAGGACCATTATCGGAAACTAAAGTTTTTGGTATTCCGAATCTTGCAAGGATTTGACTAAGATATATTTTAACTGTTTCTGATGTTCTATTTCCCGCGGGATAGGCTTCTATCCAACCAGAACCCGCGTCAACAAGTACTAAGATATTGCCATGGTCCTTAACATAGCCCCAGTCCATGTGGAGCCGTTCCCAAACGTCGGCTTCTGGCCACGTAGAGACCGTTTTTCCCAGGCTAGGCCTGTTCAATGGACAATTCTTACATTTACTAACAAAGTGTTGAACGTCTTGGGTAATGCCAGGCCACTATGCTACAATTCTGACTGATGCCTCAGTTGCATTCTTCCCGGGTTATGTCTCATGCGCTTTTTGCCAAAACCAAGTGTCGTAGTTTGGGTGGAATGAAAGGAACAACACCTCTGAAGATGATTCCATTATGTAAAGTAAGTGCATCTTTCTGTTGTTCGAATCCTTTTTCCGCTTCTGTTTGTTCCAAGTTCAGTTTTGATTTCTGCTTGGGTCACCAAATCACTGTGGGTGAAATAGATGTTATTGATTGCGAAGCACACTCGATCGTTGTCCGATTCGTCTTTGCCAAAATCCATTCTGCTCAAAGCATCTGCATGGGGTATCTGCTCTCCTGGTGTGTACCTCAACTGGGGTGTACCATAGTCGAAACTTATTAGAGCTATTGCCCATCTTGTGATTCTCGCTGATGCTATTTTCGGGATCTCCTCGTCTGGTGCAAAGAGATATTTGAGTGGTTTGTGGTCAGTCTGTAGGGTAAATCGTCTTCCAAGAAGGAATTGTTTTAGTCTTGTGACCACAAACACAATTGCCAGTGCTTCCCGCTCTATGTTCGAGTAGTTTTGCTCCGCTGGAGTCAGTTTTCTTGATACACATATGACTGGATGTCCTTCTTGCGAAAGAACCCCCCAATGGCTTTTTCAGAGGCGTCAGTAGTAACTGTTGCTTCTTTTTGTAGACAATATGGCTGTACTAGTGGGTTAGCACATAATTCATTTTTTATGTCTTAAAAGGCTTTTTTGCATTTTGCCCCATGAGAAATCGCTATTTCTCAAGTTATTTAAGGGTAGCATTTTCGTTGCAATATCAGGAATCATTCTTCCGTAAAAATTAGCTAGCCCAACAAACGATTCGAGTTGTTTATTGTTAGTTGGTGCTTTTGCATTTTTTATTTTTTCAACATGTTTGGGATCTGTTTGGGATCAATTTGTCGAACTGCTCCTCGGTAGTTCCATACACCAATACATCGTCTTGAAAGATCACAACACCTTTAATTCCTTTGAGTGTTGATTCGATGCAATTCTGGAAGATTGAAGA
Organism: Convolutriloba macropyga; assembly: GCF_964194025.1. Lineage (NCBI taxonomy): Eukaryota > Metazoa > Xenacoelomorpha > Acoela > Convolutidae > Convolutriloba > Convolutriloba macropyga. The sequence continues at coordinate 38,470,479 of NC_134471.1, read as the reverse complement.
AGAGTTTTTCAATCCCTGAGGTAGTCGGCACATCTTGAACAGTCCCTGAGATGTGTTCATTGTGCATATATCTTTAGCTTCTTCGTCAAGTTCAATTTGATAGTAGGCATCTGAGAGGTCAATTTTGCCAAAGTATGAGGCCCCATGTAGGTTGTGGAAGATCGTCTCCATGTCCGGTATTGGGTAGTCCTCATCCATGACCTTGCCATTGATGTGCACTTTCAAGTCCACGCAAAGTCTCAGTTCTCCACTCTTCTTTCTCTGCCACACCACTGGAGATGCATTAGTGACTCCTCCTGGCTGTACCGGTTCAAGGATGCCTTGTCTGACCATTTGTTCCAGCTTCTCTGTGACCTTGTCTTGAGGAGGTAGTTGTATTTTTCTGGCTTTGCAGAACATTGGCTGTGTTCCTGGTATCAGCTTCACGTGAGCTTTGTAACCCTTCACAGCAGGTAGTGCTCGGCTGTGATGTTGTTCACGCCGTGCTTCGGTAGAAGGTCTCTACCAAGTAGTCCAAATCCTTTATCAGACTGCACAACTGCAAGTTGTTTTTGAGTGAGCCTGCTTCCATTCCACTCAACGTCACAAGTAAGTGATCCCAGAAGCGTTAATTGATGACCATCATAAGCTTCAAGATGTCGTATCTTACCATCCAACTGATGTTTACCAAATTCAATCCATATTTTTGATGATATCACTGTGCTATCTGCACTTGTGTCTACCTGCATTTTTACTTTGCAGTTATTTATTGAGATATATTCCCATGTCACAGACATGCTAAAGATTTGTTCTTTATTATAAAACATTCCCATCTCCGATGCTGGAGATGCTTGCTCTGAAGAAACATTTTCTTCTTCGCAAAAGTTATTCTGTTTATTGTACTTACCTGAATTTGGTTGGGGTCTGCTTCTACACATTTTTGAGAAGTGTCCCACCTTTTCACAGGTGTTACATTTTTTACTTAGCGCTGGACAGGGTCTACTAGAGTGTGGCTTATCTCCACACCTAGTGCACATGTTGTTGTTTTTATTAGCCGTAATTTTTTCATTTGGTTTTCGAAAGGTCTTTTTGAAGTTGAACCCAACTTCTTCTTTCACATTAAAGGACTTTTTACCCGATGAAGAATTTGCAAAAGCCATTGCTTGACTCTGAACTGTAAGCTCTCGTTCATTTCAGTAACCGACATTGCTGGTTTTGATTTAATACCGTCTAGTAGTCTAAGTTTTGCTTCAGGGTCCCTCAAACCTGAGATAAACTTTATTTTTACCAACTCCTCTTCGGGGTTGGCCGCTGTTTTCAGTTTTTTGAAGTCACAATAGCGTGTTTCTTCTCTAAAACGTGCTAAGAAGTCGTCGTCTGACTCCCCTATACCTTTTATAACGGACAGAAATTTAGCCCTTTCTGCCGTTACTACTCTCTCTTTAGGAGAAATATAGTTTTGAATCGGCAATCTGATGTCTTTAAACGGAGTGTCTATCAAATTCCTAGGACTCTTTAGGCTCCTAAATTTAATAATTGCATCTTGCCCGCACATACTAAGGAAGAGATTGGTTACCTGTAGGTCTTGTACAGTACCGTCGTTGCTGACCTTGTCTTCTTTCTTCTCTGCTTGACATTTCGCCACAAAAGACATAATCCACGCAGTAGCTGATTCTGCATTCTGTAGATCCAAAATTTGTCTGTCTGTAGCTGGTCTGGAACCATTGTTGTGGTCGATAACACGGGTCAAAGAATTCAATAAGTTGAATTTTAAATTAAGTTTTGAACTGAAAATATACAAAAATTAGCTTGTATTTATAGTGATTATCTATGCGAAAATATACAGAGAAAATTTAGATTATCTAAAAATATTTTACTTGATTGGAATGTGAATAGATCTCAACTCCGAATCCCGGAGGTGATTTTCTATTTTCATCAACATTTCATGAGAATCATATATGGCTGGGGTACAATCGAGTTCATTAGTTGGAGGTCGGTGGATGTTAAAATCAGGTTTCTGTTGGTGGGAGAATTTGCTTCTGACATATGATTGATAGGTCAATAAGATAATGGTAGCGCCAAAACAAAATTAGAATTGAGTTTAGTTTTGTGGCCATTACTTATCGACACAGCAATAAAGTTCGTCAGGTAAATTCTTCTTTCGTTCTTTGAATCTTTAATAAAGAAAACTTCTAAGTTTCTTGATGTTTCCTTGAAACCATCACCTTGAGAATGGTGTATTCCATGACTCACGTTCAATGTGTGCCATGTCAAATGTGGATAGCCTAGTTTAATTTTATGTATTAATTGGCGATGCGAATGACCGCGTTTGAATTTACAAGTATATTGCAAAATCGAGATGCTAGTACTGAACTTAAATCAAATTTGATTTCTGCCTGGCATTGGACTTACTCAATTGATTCAAACGAGATTATCAGAGATTAAATTAACAACTGACTATCATTTATCAAATTTTACGAATAAAACCATAATCTAAATTATATTCCAGATGTTTGAACAAAGATCATTATCAGAAATGTATAATTTTTGTTCAACAAATGCGGGAATTAAAGCTATGAGTAACTTCAAGTGTGAACTATGTGTGGATAGTAACAGCAAGGATTGAACAGCACAGCTAATCAAAACAAAATTATCATAGAGGAGACAATGTTTATATATTGTTCATAGGGATTCATGTTCCACATTCTGTACTGTACGTTTTGATATGATAATGCTACAATGAGACTGCTGCAAAAAACTTGCAGCACCGACAACTTTTTTTGCGCTTGATGGCCTGCTTTTTCTTACTGCGCATCTTATCAAAAACTTTGTTACTTCCGTTGATTTTGAAGAAACCCATTTATTAATGAATTTTGATTCGCTGCTCTTGAAATTGTCATATTTTTGCATTCGTTTGTGGATTTGGGACTTTGACTGAACCGGTTATTTCTCTTTGACTTAATTATTGTATCCCCTTAAAAACAGAATAAAAAAAAATTAGGCTTGCTGATGAAAAGCGGGAGACGTTCATGTTTGGTTGAATGTTTTCACCATGTTGTAGACGAGAACAATTCTGACGTTTTTAGTTATCGATTGCGCCTACTCTGCAGGATTGTGCATTTTCCTGAAGGGCTTAAATGTTAGTCAACTGAGGTTTTATTGTTTTCGTTTCTTGTTAAAATTTTTTTGAGTGGTACATCGCACTCTATCAACAATTGGTTTTCACTACGAACTTTTCCTTTCTGTTGCCGGAGAACAATTTCTTTTGATCTCATGTCAATCTTCAGTTAAAGTTGTAAAACTATTGCAAACGATTTTTGTCGACAGCATGTCATGGAAAATTTTGTACAAACTTTTTGAAATACACTTGACAAAACGAAAAAGACAACTTTAAAATTTTCTGTGTTTTGCCGGTCCCCACTATAAATTTTGTTACATATTGAGCAACTATTTTAAAATTGGGAGTGTAATGTAACCAGCAGCTTAGGAAGAGAAAAGACATTCAAAGATATTCAAACATAAGAAAATGAGGTTATCATTTGTTTTCGTTTCTCTACCAAATACGACTACCTTTGCACTAGCGTTTTGTTCGTTTTTTCTGCTTTGGGTTACGTGAAAAATGTAAAGGTACATCAAAAAGCTTTTTTTTCAGAAGAAAAGCTTTGCACGTCTTGGGTTTTTGGTTTTCCTTGTTTTTCTTGGATTCTCCAACAAATTTTGCTAAGACATCCCTCATTTGGAGGCTGGCTTACATCTATGACACAGAGCACAAACCACCAGAACTAACTTGAAGAGCTAACATGAAGTGGAAAAACAGCGAACA